>NC_069499.1:1220417407-1220524907 GCF_027579735.1 Bombina bombina
GTTTATATAAGTTAATGCTTGTAGTATATTTCTGGTCAAATTAAAGCTTGCGGGTAGTACACCTCATACAAACATTTGAAAAATAATTTTATTTACCATCGAATTTGTTAAAAACAGTTTGCAGTATCTAATGACTTTATTTTCTTTTTCCTTTATTTTTACGCTGATAACCGTTCCTTCTTCCTTAGCCTAACTCCTTCTCTCCTTTCTCTCTGTTCTCCTCCTCTTCTCTCTCCTAACTCCTCACTACAGAACCGAATGCATGAGTCTCTAATGCTCTTTGACTCCATCTGTAACAACAAGTTCTTCATTGACACATCCATCATCCTCTTCCTCAACAAGAAGGACCTCTTTGCTGAGAAGATCAAGAAGTCCCCTCTATCCATCTGCTTCCCAGAGTATACAGGTGAGAACATATTTGCAGGGCTAGCTATTATAACCTTCTTGATATACTACTTCCATTGGAATTGACTTTCCAAAACACTCTTTTTCTATAACAAAACAAGTGAAAATTTAAATATTAAGGGGAAAGCCTCAAAATAGTTACTTATCAATCACTGTATTTATAATTGTAAATCACCCATACCTACTGATTTATAGTTATCTTTAAAGCTGAATTGAATCTTTGCACAATATAAATCACTGTATCTTTCTTTCATGCACGTGTGGTTATTCAACCTTGTGTCTATATGGAGAAAGCAGAAACCATTTTAAAAGTAAGATGTTTGCTCCTTAGTAGTACTTACTTAACTAAGGACCTTGGCATTTATACTATGCATTACTGGATGGCTTCTTAACCTTAGCCTCCTCGACAGGTAAAGTCTTTTCTGTAGAAAGTTCAAATAAATTGTGAATTCTGAGGAAATCCCTTAAGGCATATTTTAGAAGTTTACTGCCTTCTGGAAGATGAAAGATTCTACGGTTTCAGGTCTTTCTGTTTTGTGTATCTCCCTGAGTATATCTTTCAACAGCTTAATCATCTGGTTTTATGCTAGGTAGTCATCATAGGAAACATTTGTGCAAGTCTAGGCATTTAGTGTCCCTTCTCTCATTATTTTCAACCTGACAGCACAAATGTAAGTCTGTATGCTCCTCATATTCCTGCATGTTGTAAAGTTGTATGAATGTTTCCCACTCTTATAAATGTTAAATGTCATGTAAGGGGATTCTTTGGTTTCGTTATTTTAAGGATGGAATTATAAGTCTGTTGCACTTCTTCTGTTGTATCAAGGTTAATCTTCATGAAATTGTCCAGGTCTGCTTTGTTTACTGTTTCCTAAAGTTGATGCACATGCTATTGTTCCTCTTAAAAGACTTTTTGGATAAATATGCTGTATCTGCTTTTAAGATGCATTGCTGCTGTTTCCATATATAGATGAGTAGTGTTTGGAGTCAATGCTGTCTGCATGGGCAGTGCTAATTGTAACCAATTTTAGTTAAAGGTATACTAAACCTACATTTTTTCTTTCATGATTCAGATAGACCATGCAATTTAAGCAACTTTCTAATTTACACCTATCAATTTTTCTTCGTTATCTTGTTATCTTTATTTAAAAAGCAGGAATGTAAATCTTAGCAGCCTGCCCATTTTAGGTTCAGCACCATGGATAGCGCTTGCTTATTGGTGGCTGACATTTAGCCACCAATAAGCAAGCATAACCCAGGATCTTAACCAAAAATGGGCCGGCTCCTATGCATCACATTCCTGCTTTTTAAGTAAAGACAGCAAGAGAACTAAGAAAAATTGATAATAGAAGTAAATTAGAAAGTTGCTTAAAATTACATGCTCTATCTGAATCATAAGAGAAAATAATTGGGTTTAGTGTCCCTTTAAGCTTGCCTTTGTTGAGCTAATTTTCCTGGTTTGCTATGTCGCCATTATGTATATTATGCAGTTGACTTTTAAGTCAGCTTTTCCAATACCGAGTCTCAGAGCTTTATGGCTCAAGTTATGAACAGTTTATAATGGTTTCATGTATATAAATTAATATATATATATATATATATATATATATTTATATATATATATAGTATACTGTATATAGTTTATATTAAGAGAACGTTCTTATTGGGCCTAACCAGACATATTTTATTAGATTAGGTTTCTCCTTATGGCAAGCGTTAGTTTTAACATTAAAAGCCAAATATGAAACACACTTTAGTGAATTTTAAGTTTGATTGATTAGAAGCACATTTGCCCTATAGATGTGTTATCATTGTTTTTGTTTTTAAATTTAATGTGCACTTATCTAGCTATGGATATGGTGGTATGCTACTTGTACACACATTTTCCTGTTCTCTTATTGCTGCCTATGATGTGTAGCAATGGTATCATTCAATGTCACATGTAATTGTTTCAAATATTTACGACTAGATTACGAGTCTTGCGTTAGCCTTAAAAAGCAGCGTTAAGGGGTCCTAATGCTGCTTTTTTAATGCCCAGTCAGGCAGGTACAGGTGTACCGCTCACTTTTTTTCCACGATTTTAGCATACCGCAAATCCCCTTACATCAATTGCGTATCCTATCTTTCTCTTGTTAAGTGTATCCAGTCCACGGATCATCCATTACTTATGGGATATTCTCCTTCCCAACAGGAAGTTGCAAGAGGATCACCCACAGCAGAGCTGCTATATAGCTCCTCCCCTAACTGTCATATCCAGTCATTCTCTTGCAAGCCTCAACCAAGATGGAGGTCGTAAGAGGAGTGTGGTGTTTTATACTTAGTTTATTCTTCAGTCAAAAGTTTGTTATTTTTAAATGGTGCCGGAGTGTACTGTTTATCTCAGGCAGTATTTAGAAGAAGAATCTGCCTGCGTTTTCTATGATCTTAGCAGAAGTAACTAAGATCCATGGCTGTTCTCACATATTCTGAGGAGTGAGGTAACTTCAGAGAGGGAATGGCGTGCAGGTTTTCCTGCAATAAGGTATGTGCAGTTAATATTTTTCTAGGGATGGAATTTGCTAGAAAATGCTGCTGATACCAAAGTAATGTAAGTAAAGCCTTAAATGCAGTGATAGCTACTGGTATCAGGCTTATTAATAGAGATGCATAGTCTTAAAAATGTATAAAAATGTAATATAAAACGTTTGCTGGCATGTTTAATCGTTTTTATATGTATTTGGTGATAAAACTTATTGGGGCCTAGTTTTTTTCCACATGGCTGGCTTGAATTTTGCCTAGTAACAGTTTCCTTAGGCTTTCCACTGTTGCAATATGAGTGGGAAGGGTCTATTTTAGTGCTTTTCTGTGCAGATAACAATACTGACAGAGACATTCAGTTTCCCTCTGCATGATCCAGGACATCTCTGGAGGGCTCAAAAGGCTTCAAAGTCGTTTTTGAGGGAGGTAAAAAGTCACAGTAGAGCTGTGGCAGTTGTTGTGACTGTTTGGAAAAAAAAACACAAAAAAAAAAAAACAAAAAAAAAAACGTTTTTGTCTTTTATTATTCCATTTTGGGTGTTAAGGGGTTAATCATCCATTTGCAAGTGGGTGTAATGCTCTGCTAACTTGTTACATACACTGTAAAAATTTCGTTAGTGTAACTGCCTTTTTTCACTGTTATTTCAAATTTTGACAAAATTTGTGTTTCTTAAAGGTGCAGTAACGTTTTTTATATTGCTTGTAAACTTGTTTAAAGTGTTTTCCAAGCTTGCTAGTCTCATTAACTGAAATTATTGACAAGCTTAGAACACTTAAGCTAGCTAACTCATTTGTTTCTGATGCCATTATTCATTTGACTAAACTAACGGCTAAGAATTCCGGATTCGCCATCCAAGCGCGTAGGGCGCTATGGCTTAAATCCTGGTCAGCTGACGTGACTTCAAAGTCTAAATTACTCAACATTCCTTTCAAGGGGCAGACCTTATTCGGGCCTGGTTTGAAGGAAATTATTGCCTACATTACTGGAGGTAAGGGTCACACCCTTCCTCAGGACAGGGCCAAAGCAAAGGCCAAACAGTCTAATTTTCGTGCCTTTCGAAATTTCAAGGCAGGTGCAGCATCAACTTCCTCCGCTTCAAAACAAGAGGGAACTTTTGATCAATCTAAGCAGGCCTGGAAACCTAACCAGTCCTGGAACAAAGGCAAGCAGGCCAGAAAGCCTGCTGCTGCCTCTAAGACAGCATGAAGGAACGGCCCCCTATCCGGCGACGGATCTAGTAGGGGGCAGACTTTCTCTCTTCGCCCAGGTGTGGGCAAGAGATGTTCGGGATCCCTGGGCGTTGGAGATCATATCTCAGGGATATCTTCTGGACTTCAAAGCTTCCCCTCCACAAGGGAGATTTCATCTTTCAAGGCTATCTGCAAATCAGATAAAGAAAGAGGCATTCCTACGCTGTGTGCAAGACCTCCTAGTTATGGGAGTGATCCATCCAGTTCCGCGGACGGAACAAGGACAGGGTTTTTATTCGAATCTGTTTGTGGTTCCCAAAAAAGAGGGAACCTTCAGACCAATTTTAGATCTAAAGATCTTAAACAAATTCCTCAGAGTTCCATCTTTCAAAATGGAAACTATTCGGACCATCCTACCCATGATCCAAGAAGGTCAGTACATGACCACAGTGGACTTAAAGGATGCCTACCTTCACATACCGATTCACAAAGATCATCATCGGTTTCTAAGGTTTGCCTTTCTAGACAGGCATTACCAATTTGTAGCTCTTCCCTTCGGGTTGGCTACAGCCCCGAGAATCTTTACAAAGGTTCTGGGCTCACTTCTGGCGGTTCTAAGACCGCGAGGCATAGCGGTGGCTCCGTATCTAGACGACATCCTGATACAGGCGTCAAGCTTTCAAGTTGCCAAGTCTCATACAGAGATAGTTCTGGCATTTCTGTGGTCGCACGGGTGGAAAGTGAACGAGGAAAAGAGTTCTCTATCCCCACTCACAAGAGTCTCCTTCTTAGGGACTCTTATAGATTCTGTAGAAATGAAAATTTACTTGACGGAGTCCAGGTTATCAAAACTTCTAAATGCTTGCCGTGTTCTTCACTCCATTCCGCGCCCTTCGGTAGCTCAGTGTATGGAGGTAATCGGCTTAATGGTAGCGGCAATGGACATAGTGCCATTTGCGCGCCTTCATCTCAGACCACTGCAATTATACATGCTGAGTCAGTGGAATGGGGATTACACAGATTTGTCCCCTCTGCTAAATCTGGATCAAGAGACCAGAGATTCTCTTCTCTGGTGGTTGTCTTGGGTACACCTGTCCAAGGGTATGACCTTTCGCAGGCCAGATTGGACAATTGTAACAACAGATGCCAGCCTTCTAGGTTGGGGTGCAGTCTGGAATTCCCTGAAGGCACAGGGATCGTGGACTCAGGAGGAGAAACTCCTTCCAATAAATATTCTGGAGTTAAGAGCGATATTCAATGCTCTTCTGGCTTGGCCTCAGTTAGCAACACTGAGGTTCATCAGATTTCAGTCGGACAACATCACGACTGTGGCTTACATCAACCATTAAGGGGGAACCAGGAGTTCCCTAGCGATGTTAGAAGTCTCAAAAATAATTCGCTGGGCAGAGTACCACTCTTGCCACCTGTCAGCAATCCATATCCCAGGCGTGGAGAACTGGGAGGCGGATTTTCTAAGTCGTCAGACTTTCCATCCGGGGGAGTGGGAACTCCATTCGGAGGTGTTTGCTCAGTTGATTCATTGTGGGGGCAAACCAGAGTTGGATCTCATGGCGTCTCGCCAGAACGCCAAGCTTCCTTGTTACGGATCCAGGTCCAGGGACCCAGAAGCGACGCTGATAGATGCTCTAGCAGCGCCTTGGTTCTTCAACCTGGCTTATGTGTTTCCACCGTTTCCTCTGCTCCCTCGACTGATTGCCAAAATCAAACAGGAGAGAGCATCGGTGATTCTGATAGCACCTGCGTGGCCACGCAGGACTTGGTATGCAGACCTAGTGGACATGTCATCCTTTCCACCATGGACTCTGCCTCTAAGACAGGACCTTCTGATACAAGGTCCTTTCAATCATCCAAATCTAATTTCTCTGAGACTGACTGCATGGAGATTGAACGCTTGATTCTATCAAAGCGTGGCTTCTCCGAGTCAGTCATTGATACTTTAATACAGGCACGAAAGCCTGTTATCAGGTAAATCTACCACAAGATATGGAGTAAATATCTTTATTGGTGTGAATCCAATAATTACTCATGGAGTAAGGTTAGGATTCCTAGAATATTGTCTTTTCTCCAAGAGGGCTTGGACAAAGGATTATCAGCTAGTTCCTTAAAGGGACAGATTTCTGCTCTGTCTATTCTTTTGCACAAGCGTCTGGCAGAGGTTCCAGACGTCCAGGCATTTTGCCAGGCTTTGGTTAGAATTAAGCCTGTGTTTAAACCTGTTGCTCCCCCGTGGAGCTTAAACTTGGTTCTTAAAGTTCTTCAAGGAGTTCAGTTTGAACCCCTTCATTCCATTGATATTAAACTTTTATCTTGGAAAGTTCTGTTTTTGATGGCTATTTCCTCGGCTCGGAGAGTCTCTGAGCGATCTGCCTTACAATGTGATTCTCCTTATCTGATTTTTCATGCATATAAGGTAGTCCTGTGTACCAAACCTGGGTTTTTACCTAAGGTGGTTTCTAACAAGAATATCAATCAAGAGATTGTTGTTCCATCATTGTGTCCTAATCCTTCTTCAAAGAAGGAACGTCTTTTACATAATCTGGACGTAGTCCGTGCCTTGAAGTTTTACTTACAAGCTACTAAAGATTTTCATCAAACATTTACCCTGTTTGTCGTTTACTCTGGACAGAGGAGAGGTCAAAAAGCTTCGGCAACCTCTCTTTCCTTTTGGCTTCAGAGCATAATACGCCTAGCCTATGAGACTGCTGGACAGCAGCCCCCTGAAAGGATTACAGCTCATTCCACTAGAGCTGTGGCTTCCACCTGGGCCTTTAAAAATGAGGCCTCTGTTGAACAGATTTGCAAGGCCGCAACTTGGTCTTCGCTTCACACTTTTTCCAAATTTTCCAAATTTGATACTTTTGCTTCTTCGGAGGCTGTTTTTGGGAGAAAGGTTCTTCAGGCAGTGGTTCCTTCCGCTTAATCCTGCCTTGTCCCTCCCATCATCCGTGTACTTTAGCTTTGGTATTGGTATCCCATAAGTAATGGATGATCCGTGGACTGGATACACTTAACAAGAGAAAACATAATTTATGCTTACCTGATAAATTTATTTCTCTTGTAGTGTATCCAGTCCACGGCCCGCCCTGTCCTTTTAAGGCAGGTCTAAATTTTAATTAAACTACAGTCACCACTGCACCCTATGGTTTCTCCTTTCTCTGTTTGTTTTCGGTCGAATGAATGGATATGACAGTTAGGGGAGGAGCTATATAGCAGCTCTGCTGTGGGTGATCCTCTTGCAACTTCCTGTTGGGAAGGAGAATATCCCATAAGAAATGGATGATCCGTGGACTGGATACACTACAAGAGAAATTCATTTATCAGGTAAGCATAAATTATGTTTTTTAATGGAATTTGCCTAACGCCGGTATTACGAGTCTTGGAAGAAGTGAGCAGTACACCCTCTCCTGTCCAGACTCCTGACGCATTTAAAAGTCAGTATTTAAGAGTTTTATGGGCTAACACCGGAACATAAAACTCTTAACTAAAGTGCTAAAAAGTACACTAACACCCATAAACTGCCTATTAACCCCCCCACATCGCAAACACTATAATAAAATGATTTTACCCCTAATCTGCCGACCGGACATCGCCGCCACTTTAATAAATGTATTAACCCCTAAACCGCCGCACTCCCGCCTCGCAAACACTAGTTAAATTGTATTATGTCTCGTCAAGCCCACCATTACGTCTCATCAAGTACGCTTGCCTCCTACTGTGAGTAAAAGTTTTTTTTACTATATGGTCTGTTTCCAGACCCTACTACCAGTAACCAACAGAAGGGCAATATCACTAAATACATGATTTCTAAATTAGCTGAACTCTGATAATGACATTTATGCTGGCAGACTAGTCCATTTTTTACAAGACCGGAAAATATAAGTTACCAGGGGTCCCTTTTGCCTAGTCCAGCGGACAATTACTTACTCATAGGCAACCAAAGGTGAATAATTGAACCCATCTGGACGTTTTTCTTTGCATGTTACAGCTTTGACAAAGACATTTTTGCAATCACAGCTACAACGGAACCAACTACTCCAGTTTCTTGTTTTTATGTTATTGCAGAGACTGTGTATAAGTACTGTGCCACCATCATTCGTATATATTACTTATACATAACATCTAACATCTTATATTTGGCCATTACAGATCCGGGAAAATTTGTTCTCTAAATTGTATTAACCCCTAATCTCCCGCCCCAAACATTGCCGACACCTACCTACAATTATTAACCCCTAATCTGCCGCCGCCAACGTCGCCACCATTATAATAAATTTATTAACCCCTAAACCTAAGTCTAACCCTAACACCCCCTAACTTAAATATAATTAAAATACATCTAAATAAATATTCTTATCATTAAATAAATTATTCCTATTTAAAACTAAATACTCACCTGTAAAATAAACTCTAAGATAGCTACAATATAACTAATAGTTACATTGTAGCTAGCTTAGGGTTTATATTTATTTTACAGGCAACTTTGTATTTATTTTAACTAGGTAAATAGTTATTAAATAGTTATTAACTATTTAATAACTACCTAGTTAAAATAAGTACAAATTTACCTGTAAAATAAATCCTAACCTAAGTTACAATTACACCTAACACTAAACTATAATTAAACTAATTACCTAAACTACCTACAGTTATTTACAATTAATTTAAATAAACAAAATTACGGAAAAAAATAAACACTAAATTACCAAAAATAAAAAAAGAATTACAATTTTTTAAAGCTAATTACACCTAATCTAATCCCCCTAATAAAATAAAAAAGCCCCCCAAAATAATAAAATTCCCTACCCTATACTAAATTACAAATAGCCCTTAAAAGGGCCTTTTGCGGGGCATTGCCCCAAATTAATCAGCTCTTTTACCTGTAAAAAAAAATACAATACCCCCCAACATTAAAACCCACCACCCACACACCCAACCCTACTCTAAAACCCACCCAATCCCCCCTTAATAAAACCTAACGCTACCCCCTTGAAGATCACCCTACCTTGAGACGTCTTCACCCAGCCGGGCACAAGTGGACTTCCAGAGGGGCAGAAGTCTTCATCCGATCCGGCCAAAAGAGGACATCCAGACCGGCAGAAGTCTTCATCCAGGCAGCATCTTCTATCTTCTTCCATCCAGAGCGGGTCTATCTTGAAGACATCCAACGCGCAGCATCCTCTTCCTTCTTGATCCGACTACTGAATGAAGGTTCCTTTAAGTGACGTCATCCAAGATGGCGTCCCTTCAATTCCGATTGGCTGATAGAATCCTATCAGCCAATCGGAATTAAGGTAGGAAAAATCCTATTGGCTGATGCAATAGGATTGAGCTTGCATTCTATTGGCTGTTCCAATCAGCCAATAGAATGCGAGCTCAATTCTATGTAAGGGGTTAGGGTAAGATTTAGGTTTAGGGGTTAATAAATTTATTATAGTGGCGGCGGCAGATTAGGGGTTAATAAATTTATTATAGTTGCGGCGACGTTGGGGGGGGCATATTAGGGGTTAATAAATTTATTATAGTTGCAGCAACGTTGGGGGGCAGATTAGGGGTTAATAAATTTATAATAGTTGTGGCGACGTTGGGGGGCAGATTAGGGGTTAATAAATAAAATGTAGGGTTCGGCGATGTTGGGGGCAGCAGATTAGGGGTTCATAGGGATAATGTAGGTGGCGGCAGTGTCCGGAGCGGCAGATAAGGGGTTAATAAATATAATGTAGGTGTCGGCGATGTCGGGGGCGGCAGATTAGGGGTTAATAAGTGTAAGATTAAGGGTGTTTAGACTCGGGGTTCATGTTCAGGAAACAATGGGGCTGCGTTAGGAGCTGAACGCTGCTTTTTTGCAGGTGTTAGGTTTTTTTTCAGCCAGCTTAGCCCCATTGTTTCCTATGGGGAAATCGTGCACGAGCACGTTTAGCCAGCTCACCGCTACCGTAAGCAACGCTGGTATTGAGGTAAGATGTGGAGCTAAATTCTGCTCTACGCTCACCTTTTTGCGGCTAACGCCAGGTTTAAAAAAACCTGTAATACCAGCGTTACTTTAGGTGAGCGGTGAGCTGAAACTAAGCGTTAGCAACGCACACCTGTTACCGCAAAACTCGTAATCTCGCCGATATATTGCAAAAATACTTCCTGTATATTTCTAATTTGACTAACATCCTCAGGTATTTATTTCAGGAAAAAAATTCCATTTGATAACACTTGCATAATTTTCTTTCATAATAGGCTATTCCTAAAACTTTTGGAGAATATTCAAAATTATAGTAAACTTTTTTAGAAAATAGTTCTCTTGTATGTTTGTCACTTGATTAAAAAGAGTTTTATTGCAAACACTTAGTTTAAGACACTATTTAATGTTTTTTTTTATAGTATAAAACATTGTAAGAATCATGTGAGCTTTTGATATACATTTAACAACTGTATTTTATTTAATTAGTGGTCTAGGCTGTTAAAACACTATTTGTTTTTATTTTATACATTGTGTTTAGCTTGCACCATATTCTAAACAAAGGGCTAGATTTATCAAAGCCATTCTCCTATAATTTCGTCCAAAATAGCACATACGAACTGATCGTCATATTCATCAAAGCACTCTGCGCCTGTAATTGCGCAAATCTGAAAGAAACTTCTTCACACTCCGCTTGCATTCGCCTAGGTGCAAGGGTGTGCTCCCGAGTGCAACAATATACATACGTAATAGGCGTAATTTAACAGCCCGACCTACAAATACGCCCAGTTTCTTATTTATCATTGCTTGGCGCCGATAGGGAACTGAAAGTAGCCCCTTTGACTACTTCTAAGGTGTTTTATCATTGATACTGCTCAGTTAATTATAATTTATTAATATATTATTTAAACAAACTCAAATTCATATCGATTTACCTATTTGTAGCTATATATATATATATATATATATATTTCATGTAGTGGGCAAGAGTCCATGAGCTAGTGACGTATGGGATATACATTCCTACCAGGAGGGGCAAAGTTTCCCAAACCTCAAAATGCCTATAAATACACCCCTCACCACACCCACAATTCAGTTTTACAAACTTTGCGTCCTATGGAGGTGTGACCGTGGTGAAGTAAGTTGTGCTAAGATTTCTACGTTGATATGCGCTTCTCAGCATTTTGAAGCCTGATTTCTCTAAGAGTACAGCGAATGTCAGAGGGATGTGAAGGGAGTATCACCTATTGAATGCAATGATTTCCCTAACAGAGGTCTATTTCATAGGTTCTCTGTTATCGGTCGTAGAGATTCATCTCCTACCTCCCTTTTCAGATCGACGATATACTCTCATATACCATTACCTCTACTGATAACCGTTTCAGTACTTGTTTGGCTATCTGCTATATTTGGATGGGTGTGTTTTTGGTAAGTATGTTTTTTATTACTTAAGACACCCCAGCTATGGTTTGGCACTTTATGCATTTATATAAAGTTTTATATATATATATATATATATATATTGTACTTATATTTGCCATGAGTCAGGTTCATGTATTTCCTTGTGCAGACTGTCAGTTTCATATTTGGGGAAAATAAACATATTAAGAAATATTTTTTTTCTTACCTGGGGTTTTAGTCTTTTTCTGATTTACTACATTTTTCTTGCAAATTGCGGGCAGTTCTAGGCCAAAGGTGTGCCAAATGCTAGACTTTATTGCGTCATTCTTGGCGCAATAATTTTTTGGCACGAAAGTACGTCCGTTGACGCAAGTTCGTCATTTCTGGCGTCGTAGTTGACGCCGAGTCTTTACACATGGTTGCGTCGTTAGTGATGCAAGTGTGTCATTTCCGGATGTTGTTGGCGTAAAAAAAAATCAGATTCAGTTACGTTGTGCGTCATACTTGGCGCCAATTTTTTTTCTTTTATTTATACCCCATTGCTGTTTGCCTCTTGCCTCTTTCTATGTCAGAGGGCTATGCTGTTTGCATTTTTTCCCATTCTTGAAACTGTCATATTTGCTTTATATGTTATTTTTTCTTTTACATTTTGCAAGATGTCTCAATGTGATCCTTTCTCAGAAGTATCTGTTGTAAATTTGCTGCCTAACATCGGTTCTACCAAAGCTAAGTGCATTTGTTGTAAGGTTGTGGAAATCTCTGAATGTCATTTGTAATAGTTGTCATGATAAACTTTTACATGCAGAGAATGTATCCATCAGTAATAGTACATTGCTAGTTGCAGTTCCTTCAACTTCTAATGTACATGATATACCTATGAATTTTAAAGAATTTGTTACTGATTCTATTCAGAAGGCTTTGTCTGCATTTCCACCTTCTAATAAACGTAAGAGGTCTCTTAAAACTTCTCATAAAGTTGATGAAATTTCAAATGACCAGCAACATAATGATTTATCCTCCTCTGATGAGGATCTATCTGATTCAGAAGATCCTTCCTCAGATATTGACACTGACAAATCTACTTATGTGTTTAAAATAGAGTATATTCGTTCTTTGTTAAAAGAAGTGTTAATTACTTTGGAAGCTAGAGGAAGCTAGTCCTCTTGACATTAAGACTAGTAAACGTTTAAATGCTGTTTTTAAACCTCCTGTGGTTACTCAAGAAGTTTTTCCTATTCCTGATGCTATTTCTGATATGATTTCTAAGGAATGGAATAAGCCAGGTACTCCTTTTATTCCTTCTTCAAGGTTTAAAAAATTGTATCCTTTACCAGCAATTTCTATAGAGTTTTGGGAAAAGATCCCCAAAGTTGATGGGGCTATTTCTACTCTTGCTAAACATACCACTATTCCTATGGAAGATAGTACTTCTTTTAAAGATCTATTAGATAGGAAACTTGAATCCTATCTAAGGAAAGCCTATTTATATTCAGGTCATCTTCTCAGGCCTGCAATTTGGCTGATGTTGCGGCTGCATCAACCTTTTGGTTGGAGAATTTAGCGCAACAAGAATTGGATTCTGACATATCTAGCATTGTTCGCTTACTGCAACATGCTAATCATTTTATTTGATTTAGATCCATGTCTTTAACTATTTTAGCTAGAAGAGCTTTGTGGCTTAAATCTTGGAATGCTGATATGAAATCTAAGTCTAGATTATTATCTCTTTCTTTCCAAGGTAATAATTTATTTGGTTCTCAGTTGGATTCTATTATTTCAACTCTTACTGGAAGAAGGGTTTTTTTTCTGCCTCAGGATAAAAAACCTAAGGGTAAATCTAAGGCTTCTAACCGTTTTCGTTCCTTTCGTCAAAATAAGGAACAAAAATCTAATCCTTCCCCCAAGCAATCTGCATCCAATTGGAAGCCTTCCGCAAATTGGAATAAATTCAAGCCTTTTAAATAATCAAAGTCAGCCCATAAATCCGCATGAAGGTGCGGCCCTCATTCCAGCTCAGCTGGTAGGGGGCAGATTAAGGCTTTTCAAGGATATTTGGGTAAATTCTGTCCAAAATCAATGGATTCAGAGCATTGTCTCTCAAGGGTATCGAATAGGATTCAGAGTAAGACCTCCTGTGAGAAGATTTTTTTTCTCTCGCGTATCCCAGCAAATCCAGTAAAAGCTCAGGCTTTCCTGAAGTGTGTTTCAGACTGAGAGTCTTCAGGGGTAATCATGCCGGTTCTGGTGTTTTATTCAAATCTGTTCATTGTCCCAAAGAAGGAAAATTTATTTTGTTATGTAAGAGTACCAACTTTCAAGATGGTGACTATAAGGACTATTCTGCCTTTTGTTCAGCAAGGACATTATATGTCTACAATAGACATGCAGGATGCATTCCTTCATATTCCGATTCATCCAGAACATTATCAGTTCCTGAGATTCTCTTTTCTAGACAAGCATTACCAATTTGTTGCTCTTCCATTTGACCTTGCAACAGCTCCAATAATCTTTTCAAAGGTTCTAGGTGCCCTACTCTCTGTAATCAGAGAGCAGGGTATTGCGGTGTTTCCTTATTTGGACAATATCTTGGTACTAGCTCAGTCTTTACGTTCTGCAGAATCTCACACAAATCAACTAGTGTTGTTTCTTCAAAAACATGGTTGGAGGATCAATTTTCCAAAGAATTTCTTGATTCCTCAGACAAGGGTCACCTTTTTAGGCTTCCAGATAGATTCGGTGTCCATGACTCTGTCTCTAACAGACAAGAGACGTTTGAAATTGGTTGCAGCCTGCAGTCATTCCCTTCAGTGGCTATGTGCATGGAAGTTTTAGGCCTCATGACTGCAGCATCGGACGCGATTCCTTTTGCTCGTTTTCACATGAGAACTCTCCAGCTTTGTATGCTGAATCAATGGTGCAGGGATTATACAAAGATATCACAGTTAATATCCTTAAATCACAATGTTCGACACTCTCTGACGTGGTGGTTAAATCACCTGCGTTTAGTTCAAGAGGCTTCCTTTGTTTGGCCAACCTGGACTGTGATCACAACAGATGCAAGTCTTTCAGGTTGGGAAGCTGTCTGGGGATCTCTGACAGCACAAGGGGTTTGGAAATCTCAAGAGGCGAGATTACCAATCAATATTTTAGAACTCTGTGCAATTATCAAAGCTCTTCAGTTTTGGCCTCTGTTGAAGAGAGAATCATTCATTTGCTTTAAGACAGACAATGTCACAACTCTGGCATATGTCAATCATCAGGGTGGGACTCACAGTCCTCAAGCTATGAAAGAAGTATCTTGGATACTTGCTTGGGCATAAACCAGCTCCTGTCTAATCTCTGCAGTGCATATCCCAGGTGTAGACAATTTGGAGGCGGATTATCTCAGTCGTCAGACTTTACATCCAGGGGAGTGGTCTCTCCATCCAGATGTGTTTTCTCAGATTGTTCAGATGTGGGGTCTTCCAGAGATAGATCTCATGGCCTCTCATCTAAACAAGAAACTTCCCAGATACCTGCCCAGGGATGTTCAGGCGGATGCAGTGGATGCGCTGACACTTCCTTGGTGTTATCATCCTGCTTACATTTTTCCACCTCTAGTTCTTCTTCCAGGAGTGATCTCCTCCAAAATCATCATGGAACAATTGTTTGTGTTGCTGGTGGCTCCAGCATGGCCACACAGGTTTTGGTATGCGGATCTTGTTCGGATGTCCAGTTGCCAACCTTGGCCACTTCCGTTAAGCCGGACCTACTGTCTCAAGGTCCATTTTTCCATCAGGATCTCAAATCATTAAATTTGAAGGTATGGAAATTGAGTCATAGAGGTTTCTCTGAATTCTTTTAGAATTCCTAGAATTTTACAGTTTCTTCAGGATGGTTTGGAAAAAGGTTTGTCAGCAAATTCTTTGAAGGGACAAATCTCTGCTCTTTCTGTTTTATTTCACAGAAAGATTGCTAAACTTCCTGATATTCACTGTTTTGTACAGTCTTTAGTTAGTATTAAACCTGTCATTAAATCAATTTCTCCTCCTTGGAGTCTTAATTTGGTTTTGAGGGCGTTACAGGCTCCTCCTTTTGAGCCTACGCATTCTCTGGACATTAAACTACTTTCTTGGAAAGTGTTGTTCTTTTTGGCTATCTCTTCTGCTAGAAGAGTTTCTGAGCTTTCTGCTCTTTCTTGTGAATCCCCTTTTCTGATTTTTCATCAGGATAAGGCGGTTTTGCGGACTTCTTTTAAATTTTTACCTAAGGTTGGGAATTCTAACAGCGTTAGTAGAGAAATTGTTGTCCCTTCTTTGTGTCCTAATCCTAAGAATTCTTTGGAAAGATCTGTACATTCTTTGGATGTGGTAAGAACTTTGAAATATTATGTTGAAGCTATTAAAGATTTCAGGAAGACTTCTAGTCTATTTGTTATATTTTCGGGTCCTAGGAAAGGTCAGAAAGCTTCTGCTATTTCCTTGGCTTCTTGGTTAAAGCTTTTGATTAATTCAACTTATTTGGAGTCGGGGTAAGACCCTGCCTCAGAGAATTACGGCTCATTCTACTAGATCAGTCTCCACTTCGTGGGCTTTTAAGAATGAAGCTTCAGTTGATCAGATTTGCAAAGCAGCAACTTGGTCCTCTTTGCATACATTTACTAAATTCTACCATTTTGATCTATTTGCTTCTTCAGAAGCAGTTTTTGGTAGAAAAGTTCTTCAGGCAGCTGTTTCAGTTTGATTCTTCTGCTGATGTTTTAATTTTTTCTTGTCATTAAAGAATAAAACTTATAATTTGGGTTGTGGATTATTTTTTCAGCGGAAAATGGCTGTTTTTTATTTTATCCCTCCCTCTCTAGTGACTCTTGCGTGGAGTTCCACATCTTGGGTATTGATATCCCATACGTCACTAGCTCATGGACTCTTGCCAATTACATGAAAGAAAACATAATTTATGTAAGAACTTACCTGATAAATTAATTTCTTTCATATTGGCAATAGTCCATGAGGCCCACCCTTTTTTATGGTGGTTATGATTTTTTTGTATAAAGCACAATTATTTCCAAAATCCTTTGTTGATGCTTTTTACTCCTTTCTTTATCACCCCACTACTTGGCTATTCGTCAACTGAATTGTGGGTGTGGTGAGGGGTGTATTTATAGGCATTTTGAGGTTTGGGAAACTTTGCCCCTCCTGGTAGGATTGTATATCCCATACGTCACTCTTGCCAATATGAAAGAAATTAATTTATCAGGTAAGTTCTTACATAAATTATGTTTTTCCGACAGGCGAAATGTATCATTATTACGCCCCAGCTCGCCTGCGCAAAGTTGCGTCTATTTATTTGATGAATTCAGGCGCACATGTGCGCTTCTCCGGAGGCGAACTTGGGCGCAGTTACAGTCAAAGCACATACAGAGTTTGCATAGCCTTTGATAAAACTAGCCCAAAGTGATGGTTCAAAACATACAAAGCAATAAGTGCCCCATAGATGGCTCCGAGGTCAACAGTCTAGGTCACATAAGTTGTCTGCCAGTTTAAGACAAGATAAATATCAGTGGGAATGGTTGTGGTACATGGTTGTTTTATCTAAAATGTTCTTGCAAAAATAAAAGTTCCCAACATTGCATAAAGATTGTAGCAAAATGAACAGGCATTGTGTCTGATGCCAATCCCTTAGAAGTTTTCTTGTCAAGAAGGGCCTTGTTTTTTAATCTGTTTTTTTTGCACTGATGGTTTGTTTACTGAATCCTTGATTCGGACGAAAATAGTGTTTTAGAAGTTATATCATTTTAACATTCTTTTCTCTTTCAGTTTTACATATTTGGTACTTCTCCAAAATAGTTTTGATTCTTTGAGCATTTTATCTGATTTTGGTCATTTAGGTCTTTTTTTTTATACTTGCATAACTTGCATGAATTGTTTTTAAAGTTGCCAACAAGGATTTTTGAAACCCAAGAGAGGCTACATTTTGCCACTCCCTTGACAAAATGTAATCCCAATACAATCACTAACCTTATTCACTAACTTAGTAGGTTTTTGGGAGCTTTGGAATGGCTGGGTATCCGGCTTAATTACTCAAAATCATAATTTAGCAACATAACTATTACTCAATGGAGCGTTAAAGGGATAGAATGCCCAATTCAAGCTTGATTACTTTAGAGACTATCCTGGAGTCATTTAATAAGCACTAAACTACTTTAGAAGTCATTTGCACATCATTAGACATTATCAGACTTGTAAAGTCATCAGCTAAGGTAAACAAATTCTGGGTGATGACTTCAGAATGATTAACAGATTACCTTACTGATTACTTCACAAGCATGAACAGCCAGTGAATGACTCTAGAGTCATCTCATTTAAATATTTTGGCCTGTGGGCTTACTTCAGAATGGTGGCTTCTGATGACTAGTCTGGAGTCATTGATTACTTCAGAATTACTCCAGGAAGATCATCCTTTTTGACTAGGGAGGTAAAAAAAAAAGTGAATGGGGCATTTTAAGTTAAAATAGAAGCATTTTGCAATATACTTCCATTAGCAAAAATACTTCTAGTAAAAGTTATTATTGTTTTTCAGTAGCATACGCACATATTCTTTGAAAGCCCACCAGTATTCACACTACACCTTCTCAGAGAGTCAACAGTGGCTTGTATGACTCAAATGATGTCTTTAGAAGCAATACACATGACACCACCTGACTCTCTGAGTAGGCATGGTGTTTAAATACTTGTGCACGGGCCCTCAACAAAGCAGTAATAACTTTTACTAAAAGCATTTTTGCTGATGAAAGTATATTGAA
Organism: Bombina bombina; assembly: GCF_027579735.1. Taxonomy (NCBI): domain Eukaryota; kingdom Metazoa; phylum Chordata; class Amphibia; order Anura; family Bombinatoridae; genus Bombina; species Bombina bombina. Next base: position 1,220,435,671 of record NC_069499.1, read on the forward strand.
AAAATACTTTTATTTCAAATTGCAATGCACATTTAAATTTTTGACCTTTTTATCCCTTTTATATTAGTACACACAAGAAAACACCAGACCACTCAGGACCTTGTTTGTGAAAAATCACGAAAAGACTGCAGAGATAATGAGGTCCTAAGCCAGTGATGGGCAACACTGTACCTTTAAACTATAAATTGGACTTAAACAATAGAGACTAAAATGATTAAGAGAGGAGACTTTAGAATGAGTGTGAGTGTTTTGTGGGGTTAAATGCAGGATTTTCTGTGGGAAGAAAATAGGACATTGTTTAACCTACATAGGCAGGGATGGGGCTACAGGCCCAAATATGCTACCCCTTGATGTGAGTAAAATGCAGGATTATGTTCTGTACAAACTGTTGATTATTATAAGTACCAGGAATATTGTAATCTTTTCTATTTGCAGAGTTTAACTGACTGAAACAAACTAAAAGTGGCAGAAATTTGGGCCCTTTACTTAAACACCACCTTTGGCAGAAACTACAGGCAGAAAAACCACTAGAATATTACTTTTGAAGTAGCAAAACAATGGATAAAATAGCTTAAAATAATTGCAATCATAGAGCCAGATAACGAATGGATTGGTAATTATCGCTCACTTGCTAACTCTATTAGAAGTACGTTTTTTTGCGCATTGGATACTACGCAAAAGTTTTTTCTCCTGCGCTAACCAGATGCACCCAAAAATCCGAACTTTCAATATCGCAATCACATTAACGTATTCCCCATAGACTTCAATTGAGTGCAAAAAGTGGGGGGGGGGGTGAACTAACACCATACTCACGTGTAAACCCGATCGTGTTTAACAAAGTGCGTTAACCCGACATGAAATATTAATATTCCACTCTTCAATGTTCCTCACACAGCAGAATATGTACTATTTATTCATAAATACAAATATATATATATATATATATATATATATATATATATATATATATATATATATACAGTATATAGTAATATATAGGTATATATATATACACACATATATATATATATATATATATATGTATGAATATCTATTTAAAAATACTTAAAACATATTCCCCTACGTGAAGAACATTGGAATGTGAATTATTTACAGTACACACACAGTTAAACACTTTATTAAATATGAATATTGCATATAAATTATTTTACACGTTTTCAGCTACTTAAAGGGATAGAAAGGTCAAAATTGAAATGTGCATGGATGCATTTCAATGCCAAATAGAAACATGTTTGCAATTTGCTTCCATTAGCAAAAATGCTTCTAGTAAAAGTTCTTATGTTTTTCTGTGGCATACGCGCATATCCTGTGATGGCCTGTGCACCAGTATGCAAACTCTTAGAGAGTCAGTGGTGCCTTGTATGACCCAAATTAAGTCTCCACAGAAGCAATGAACACTGAGCTTGAATACTGATGCACAGGCCCTCACAGGATATCTGCGTATGCCGCAGAAAAACAGTAATAACTGTTACTAGATTTTTGCTAATGGAAGTATATTGCAAACATGCTTCTTTTTCAAATTTAAATGCAGGTATTAATATGCGCGATACTTCTAACATGTGCAAACACCAACGATAAACCCCTTATCACTCGCGCCACTCATAATCTTGCCCATAGTGTATTAATACCTGCAGATCACTCAAAGCTAAACCAATTCCTCTGTGTAACCCTTACTGAGCTTAGACCAATGACCCCTTATCACTCGCACCACTTATAATCTTGCCCATAGTGTATTAATACCTGCAGATCACTCAAAGCTAAACCAATTCCTCTATGTAACCCTTACTGAGCTCAGACCAATGACCCCTTATCACTCGCGCCACTCATAATCTTGCCCATAGTGTATTAATACCTGCAGATCACTCAAAGCTAAACCAATTCCTCTATGTAACCCTTACTGAGCTCAGACCAATGACACCTTATCACTCGCGCCACTCATAATCGTGCCCATAGTGTATTAATACCTGCAGATCACTCAAAGCTAAACCAATTCCTCTATGTAACCCTTACTGAGCTTAGACCAATGACTCCAACTGACCCAAAGGCCCCCGACTAACCCCTGGGCAGATGCCAAAAGCCTCCAGACTAATGTACATATAGGTCTGCTTATTAGTAAGCTTAGTGTTGTCATCCCTACCAATATGAGCAACTTTAGTATTTATAACTGAATATCTATCTTACTGTATTGGAATAAACATGTAAATAGTTTGCTACTTTATTATAATAGTTTGCTTGTTTATTATTGTTATTGCATTTAGCAATTGTACGTGCACAGCAAACTCATTTACATTAGTTTCTATAAACAGAAGAAGATGATGCTAGGCTTTAAGGCTGTTGTCCTAAACACAAAATGTAATTTACTGAATCACTGCAGTCTTACAAACCTATCTAACATCAAGCATTTCCAGTGAAGAAACAATTTCATCAATGCTATCTACTCTATTAGCTAATAATAATCAGTCACATATTGAAAAGCCCACAGTGGTTGAGAACTATTCAAACATAACTTTATTGAAGTCTTTAAGCCTAACTTCACTCCAGCATAAAATTGAACAAAAATGCAATAAACATGTGATTTAAGTAAACTACAGATGCACCCAGGAGACATGAAATGAGCATTGGGATTGGCTGCTACAGGGGGTCATAGAGCTGCATCTGAAATCACACAACTTTCCCCTTTTTCCAATTGATTGCAGCCCTTACAGGGATTCTGTGGTTGATTAAAACTCATATCCATGACTTTATATGAATTTGTTCTGCCCTGACTCCACTATAGAAATTTTGTATCGAGACTTACCATAAAAAAAAAACTACAACAGGAACATAGCAATATCTTTCCCTTGGGCCCTAAAGGGACCACCTTATGTGCCTTGCAGTTGAGCCAGGCCTGTGTCCAAGTTCAGGGAATGATACTAACTTATTTTTTTGTCTTTTTATCAATTCCAGGTCCCAACACTTATGATGATGCAGCTGCTTACATCCAAGCACAATTTGAAAGCAAGAACCGATCGCCCAATAAGGAGATTTATTGTCATATGACCTGCGCTACAGACACGAATAACATCCAGGTCGTGTTCGACGCTGTCACCGATATCATCATTGCCAACAACCTCAGAGGCTGCGGCTTGTACTGATTCCTCTGTATAGCAATTTATCCACTGGTTAAAATAATGCAAGTTGGTAAACTGAGAAGGCAAAATGAATTATATATATATGTATATGTATATATATATGTATGTGTATATATATATATATATATATATATATATATATATATATATATATATACCATGTGTTTAGTTTTTCTCTAAGAGCTTGAACAGAATTGGATTCCCTGACAGTTCAGCCAATGCAAAAAAATGTAGGAGGTAAGGGAATTTTAATCCATTTTCAGGTATAACCTGTTAACCCATTCATATATGAAAAAAGTGAATTGTACTGTAAAATTTCTTTCAGATCTTAAGTGGGTTAAACTATAACTTTGTATAAATAGAGAAGATAAAATATTTGAATTCCTTATGACGTGTTGCTTTGACACAGAACTTTCAGATGTTTCTCTTCTGCTCAGCTCTTGAGTAACAAAGAAAAAAAAAAACAACCCAAAAATCTAAACCAGGTAGAAGTGTTTGTGAGACTCGCAGGACAGTGTGCTCAGCTTATGTTGGGGCAGTTACTGTGCAAGGGTCTGTGTGGAATCAAGAAGACCCTTCTAGTCTGTGTATCTCAAAGCATTGGGTCCCATACATGTTGAAAAGTTATCAGTGCCAACCCAGTCTGCGGAGCAGGGGGAACAGTCTGCAATTTCAGGGGAATACTCCTCTCTGTCCCTCTCTTCTCCACACTGCTTGATGGACCCTCAAATTGACGTTCTGCAGGTAGCATGACCTTTGGCCTTTGTAAAAAAAGAAAAAAAAAAACAGAAAAAAAGAAAAAAAAACACAGCCTTCCTTAAAGTTGATGTGTAACGTTTTCACTGGAATAGTGGCTGCATAGGATGCTGTAAATCTGGTTAGCTAAGTCTTTACATTTAGAAGAAACTAAAATGTTATTTTTTTCCCACGTGCTTGTAGCTTAATGACACCTTCTCCCTTATTATCATTTTATTTTCTTGCACCAATTGTAAAGAGGCATCTTATCAATTATTTGTAACCCCTTTGTTGGCCATGAGGCCTGCACAGTCCCAGACAAAATGGATTATTAGCAATCCATTTTATTTTTGGAGAACTGGAAATATTTCATAAGGACTTGAAACCCTTCATAGGAAATTAAACCCAAAACAAACAAAAAAACTTTTCCAGGGTAGCTGAACTGTACAGAACTGGTGTCTTTGTAACGCCTCTAATTAGGTCCCTAATAGTCTGAATTGTGTATCATTCACTCTCTGGGTTTGTATAGAAAAAGCACAGCTCTCACTCTCCAGCTGCCGAAATATTTCCCCTTTAGACATTTTCGCTCTAAATCCGTGTATTATAAACTGATAGGCTTCTTTTCTTTAAATCTACTTTACTTAACCCCAAGTGAATGCTTTTGTGCTGCTTTCTCTCCCCTTTATCCTTCCTTTTAGTGAATGGTGTTTTTTCTCTCATGTGGGATGTTTGTGCTGCGGAAAAAAAAAAATTTAAAAAAAAAACAAGCAAAAAAAAATTTACAAAAAAAAAATACAAAAAACAAATTTAATCGAATGTAGTGTTTACATTAAATCCACAGTTTTCATGACCAAACCTTTGTCATTTCTACTTTGATTAGAACTCAAGCTTCTTCACATTTCACTTGCAAAACTGAAGAAGAGCAGTCACAAATGTTAAAGAAAAATAAAAAAAACTGAATCAATAAATGAGAGAGAAAAGAAGTTGGAGTGTTTTTTATTTGTATTGCCGAGCGCTCAGTTTGGTGCTGCCAGCGACTCTCGTGACTAATGGAAAATCGTGTGTAGCTTAATAAAGAGAATGTTTGTCTGTACAGACCTGTCTCCAACATTCTCCTCTTTTACTATTTCCACTGCACAAAAATGTAAAAAGCATAAACACACACAAGCACTATAATGCGCACACTGCAGGATGGCGCACTTTCCGCATTTGTATTAAAGTGACATTGAATACAAATTGTAAGCTGTATGAAACTGAAGCTTTATGTCTTAATTGCATTTTGTAATCTAACTTTTTATTTGTTAAATTAGTATATTTCTCTTCTTTTTCTTTCCACTGTTTTTTCATTCCCTCAGAAGGAAAAGAAACCCCTATATATACACACACACACATATATATTTATATATGAATATATATTGATGTGCATTGTTGTTCACACATGGGCAGTAGAAGAAATAAATTGCCCCTTTGACTACTTCTAAGGTGTTTTACCATTGGTACTGCTAAGTTAATTATAATTTATTAATATATTATTTAAACAAACTCAAATTCATATCTAATTACCTATTTGTAGCTATATATATATATATATATATATATACAGGGAGTGCAGAATTATTAGGCAAATTAGTATTTTGACCACATCATCCTCTTTATGCATGTTGTCTTACTCCAAGCTGTATAGGCTCGAAAGCCTACTACCAATTAAGCATATTAGGTGATGTGCATCTCTGTAATGAGAAGGGGTGTGGTCTAATGACATCAACACCCTATATCAGGTGTGCATAATTATTAGGCAACTTCCTATCCTTTGGCAAAATGGGTCAAAAGAAGGACTTGACAGGCTCAGAAAAGTCAAAAATAGTGAGATATCTTGCAGAGGGATGCAGCACTCTTAAAATTGCAAAGCTTCTGAAGCGTGATCATCGAACAATCAAGCGTTTCATTCAAAATAGTCAACAGGGTCGCAAGAAGCGTGTGGAAAAACCAAGGCGCAAAATAACTGCCCATGAACTGAGAAAAGTCAAGTGTGCAGCTGCCAAGATGCCACTTGCCACCAGTTTGGCCATATTTCAGAGCTGCAACATCACTGGAGTGCCCAAAAGCACAAGGTGTGCAATACTCAGAGACATGGCCATGGTAAGAAAGGCTGAAAGACGACCACCACTGAACAAGACACACAAGCTGAAACGTCAAGACTGGGCCAAGAAATATCTCAAGACTGATTTTTCTAAGGTTTTATGGACTGATGAAATGAGAGTGAGTCTTGATGGGCCAGATGGATGGGCCTGTGGCTGGATTGGTAAAGGGCAGAGAGCTCCAGTCCGACTCAGACGCCAGCAAGGTGGAGGTGGAGTACTGGTTTGGGCTGGTATCATCAAAGATGAGCTTGTGAGGCCTTTTCGGGTTGAGGATGGAGTCAAGCTCAACTCCCAGTCCTACTGCCAGTTTCTGGAAGACACCTTCTTCAAGCAGTGGTACAGGAAGAAGTCTGCATCCTTCATGAAAAACATGATTTTCATGCAGGACAATGCTCCATCACACGCGTCCAAGTACTCCACAGCGTGGCTGGCAAGAAAGGGTATAAAAGAAGAAAATCTAATGACATGGCCTCCTTGTTCACCTGATCTGAACCCCATTGAGAACCTGTGGTCCATCATCAAATGTGAGATTTACAAGGAGGGAAAACAGTACACCTCTCTGAACAGTGTCTGGGAGGCTGTGGTTGCTGCTGCACGCAATGTTGATGGTGAACAGATCAAAACACTGACAGAATCCATGGATGGCAGGCTTTTGAGTGTCCTTGCAAAGAAAGGTGGTTATATTGGTCACTGATTTGTTTTTGTTTTGTTTTTGAATGTCAGAAATTTATATTTGTGAATGTTGAGATGTTATATTGGTTTCACTGGTAAAAATAAATAATTGAAATGGGTATATATTTGTTTTTTGTTAAGTTGCCTAATAATTATGCACAGTAATAGTCACCTGCACAAACAGATATCCCCCTAAAATAGCTATAACTAAAAACAAACTAAAAACTACTTCCAAAACTATTCAGCTTTGATATTAATTAGTTTTTTGGGTTCATTGAGAACATGGTTGTTGTTCAATAATAAAATTAATCCTCAAAAATACAACTTGCCTAATAATTCTGCACTCCCTATATATATATATATATATATATATATATATATATATATATATATATATATATATATATATATATATATATGTAACATTTTTATGTGCTTATAGTTACATGACAGTGAGGATACCAGGTGGTTTAAGGGTGAATATTACTATAGGCAAGAAATCCCAGCATGCTTTCTGTTACTGTGGAACCACATATTTCTGATTTCTTGCTAGGTATTTTTACAAGAATATCTATACAAAAATCACTTAATGGCCTCCTATTGCAGACAACAATTTCTTTCATGTAATTAGCAAGAGTCCATGAGCTAGTGACGTATGGGATATACATTCCTACCAGGAGGGGCAAAGTTTCCCAAACCTCAAAATGCCTATAAATACACCCCTCACCACACCCACAAATCAGTTTTACAAACTTTGCCTCCTATGGAGGTGGTGAAGTAAGTTTGTGCTAGATTCTACGTTGATATGCGCTCCGCAGCAGGTTGGAGCCCGGTTTTCCTCTCAGCGTGCAGTGAATGTCAGAGGGATGTGAGGAGAGTATTGCCTATTTGAATTCAATGATCTCCTTCTATGGGGTCTATTTCATAGGTTCTCTGTTATTGGTCGTAGAGATTCATCTCTTACCTCCCTTTTCAGATCGACGATATACTCTTATATATACCATTACCTCTACTGATTCTCGTTTCAGTACTGGTTTGGCTTTCTACTACATGTAGATGAGTGTCCTGGGGTAAGTTTTGTTTCTTTTGGCCATCTCTTCTGCTAGAAGAGTTTCTGAATTATCTGCTCTTTCTTGTGAGTCTCCTTTTCTGATTTTTCATCAGGATAAGGCGGTGTTGCGAACTTCTTTTAAATTTTTACCTAAGGTTGTGAATTCTAACAACATTAGTAGAGAAATTGTGGTTCCTTCATTGTGTCCTAATCCTAAGAATTCTAAGGAGAGATCATTGCATTCTTTGGATGTAGTTAGAGCTTTGAAATATTATGTTGAAGCTACTAAGAATTTCCGAAAGACTTCTAGTCTATTTGTTATCTTTTCCGGTTCTAGGAAAGGTCAGAAGGCCTCTGCCATTTCTTTGGCATCTTGGTTAAAATCTTTAATTCATCTTGCTTATGTCGAGTCGAGTAAAACTCCGCCTCAAAGGATTACAGCTCATTCTACTAGGTCAGTTTCTACTTCCTGGGCGTTTAGGAATGAAGCTTCGGTTGATCAGATTTGCAAAGCAGCAACTTTGTCTTCTTTGCATACTTTTACTAAATTCTACCATTTTGATGTGTTTTCTTCTTCTGAAGCAGTTTTTGGTAGAAAAGTACTTCAGGCAGCTGTTTCAGTTTGATTCTTCTGCTTATAATTTCAAGTTTTTTTCATTATAAGATTTAAACTTTATTTTGGGTGTGGATTATTTTCAGCGGAATTGGCTGTCTTTATTTTATCCCTCCCTCTCTAGTGACTCTTGCGTGGAAGATCCACATCTTGGGTAGTCATTATCCCATACGTCACTAGCTCATGGACTCTTGCTAACTACATGAAAGAAAACATAATTTATGTAAGAACTTACCTGATAAATTCATTTCTTTCATATTAGCAAGAGTCCATGAGGCCCACCCTTTTTGTGGTGGTTATGATTTTTTTGTATAAAGCACAATTATTCCAATTCCTTATTTTTTTTATGCTTTCGCACTTTTTTCTTATCACCCCACTTCTTGGCTATGCGTTAAACTGATTTGTGGGTGTGGTGAGGGGGTGTATTTATAGGCATTTTGAGGTTTGGGAAACTTTGCTGCTCCTGGTAGGAATGTATATCCCATACGTCACTAGCTCATGGACTCTTGCTAATATGAAAGAAATGAATTTATCAGGTAAGTTCTTACATAAATTATGTTTTTGCTTGTCATAACCAGCAACACCCTAGGACAATCCACCATAAGAAAATACATGGATGATGGTGATTGTGGGTTGTAAATGGATAGTACATGATAGAAAATCAATAACAATTTCAACTCCAGTTTTTCTGGGGAGAAGTGGAACAAATACAATTTCCAGAGGTATTTTATAGCAAAAGCTGGCGCAATAAATAAGTGATGTACTTTTTATTAATGAAACATTTAAAGAGTATTTAATTTTACGTTTAAGTTCCATTTTACAAATTGTCTTGTCACCCATAGCATCTGATATGATCCCATTTTTTTGTTTGTTTTTGGTTGAAAAAAATGGGATTTAAAATGTTTTTATTTTTGCTGTAATATGTATTTTTCACATTTTAAACCATCACAATCCACCCACTGATATTATCACTGCCTCTCTGATGGCAATAACCATTGCCACCTACACTTTACTGCCATCGCTGCACGACTTACCCCCTTCACTGCGCTAGGTTCTTATACCATTTCTCCTGAGTTGCAATGCTGTCAACTTGTAATACCAGCGCACATTATCGTGCTCTGGTATTACTCAGTGAAGGGCTAATAACACTTTCGCTATAGCAATATTTAGCACTCCACTTGTAATCTGGCCCTTAGTGTGTTGTACTTTCACAAGAATAAAAGCGTCTCTAAAAAGAGCCGACTGCCGCGAGCAGCCACCTTCTTCCGCATTTCTATCATCACGAATGATCCGAATGCACATACCTAATTTCCAGCAAGACCTGTCTTTTTGGAAGCAGACATTTGAGCCCATTTCAATAAAGTAGTGTTGCCAGAAGAAAATACCCATCTGGATTCAGTCATTGCAAGGTTTTAGGACAATATACCACTTGACAGTGCAACTTGGATATTTTATAGGAAAGTTGTCCCCAAATAACACAATTGTACAGTGAGCCAGACGAACAATGGGTCTAATTAATGGCAGTTTGTGTTTCTTTTCCAAACAGATTAAAATAGACATTTCTCCAACATAGGTGTGTCCGGTCCTCGGCGTCATCCTTACTTGTGGGATATTCTCTTCCCCAACAGGAAATGGCAAAGAGCCCAGCAAAGCTGGTCACATGATCCCTCCTAGGCTCCGCCTTCCCCAGTCATTCTCTTTGCAGTTGTACAGGCAACATCTCCACGGAGATGGCTTAGAGTTTTTTGGTGTTTAACTGTAGTTTTTATTATTCAATCAAGAGTTTGTTATTTTAAAATAGTGCTGGTATGTACTATTTACTCTGAAACAGAAAAGAGATGAAGATTTCTGTTTGTAAGAGGAAAATGATTTTAGCAACCGTTACTAAAATCGATGGCTGTTTCTACACAGGACTGTTGAGAGGAATTAACTTCAGTTGGGGGAAACAGGGAGCAGACTTTTGCTGCTTGAGGTATGACACATTTCTAACAAGACGATGTAATGCTGGAAGCTGTCATTTTCCCTATGGGATCCGGTAAGCCATTTTTATTACATAAAGAGAAAAAAGGGCTTCACAAGGGCTTTTAAGACTGTAGACATTTTCTGGGCTAAAACGATTTATAAATAAGCATATTTTATACTCCATAGCCTTGAGGAATTATTTTAATCTTGGGAACTATGTAAAATAACCGGCAGGCACTGTATTGGACACCTTATTCTCTAGGGGCTTTCCCTAATCATAGGCAGTCTCATTTTCGCGCCTCTATTGCGCACTTGTTTTTGGGAAGCATGACATGCAGATGCATGTGTGAGGAGCTCTGATACATAGAAAAGACTTTCTGAAGGCGTCATTTGGTATCGTATTCCCCTTTGGGCTTGGTTGGGTCTCAGCAAAGCAGATACCAGGGACTGTAAAGGGGTTAAATATAAAAACGGCTCCGGTTCCGTTATTTTAAGGGTTAAAGCTTCCAAATTTGGTGTGCAATACTTTTAAGGCTTTAAGACACTGTGGTGAAATTTTGGTGAATTTTGAACAATTCCTTCATACTTTTTCACATATGCAGTAATAAAGTGTGTTCAGTTTAAAATTTAAAGTGACAGTAACGGTTTTATTTTAAAACGTTTTTTGCACTTTGTTATCAAGTTTATGCCTGTTTAACATGTCTGAACTACCAGATAGACTGTGTTCTGTATGTGGGGAGGCCAAGGTTACTTCTCATTTAAATAGATGTGATTTATGTGACACAAAATTTAGAGAAAATGATGCCCAAGATGATTCCTCAAGTGAGGGGAGTAAGCATGGTACTGCATCATCCCCTCCTTCGTCTACACCAGTCTTGCCCACACAGGAGGCCCCTAGTACATCTAGTGCGCCAATACTCCTTACTATGCAACAATTAACGGCTGTAATGGATAATTCTATCAAAAACATTTTAGCCAAAATGCCCACTTATCAGCGAAAGCGCGACTGCTCTGTTTTAGAAAACACTGAAGAGCATGAGGACGCTGATGATATTGGTTCTGAAGTGCCCCTACACCAGTCTGAGGGGGCCAGGGAGGTTTTGTCTGAGGGAGAAATTTCTGATTCAGGGAAAATTTCTCAACAAGCTGAACCTGATGTGATTACATTTAAATTTAAATTGGAACATCTCCGCGCTCTGCTTAAGGAGGTGTTATCTACTCTGGATGATTGTGAGAATTTGGTCATTCCAGAGAAATTATGTAAAATGGACAAGTTCCTAGAGGTCCCGGGGCCCCCCGAAGCTTTTCCTATACCCAAACGGGTGGCGGACATTGTAAATAAAGAATGGGAAAGGCCCGGTATACCTTTCGTCCCTCCCCCCATATTTAAGAAATTGTTTCCTATGGTCGACCCCAGAAAGGACTTATGGCAGACAGTCCCCAAGGTCGAGGGGGCGGTTTCTACTCTAAACAAACGCACCACTATACCCATAGAAGATAGTTGTGCTTTCAAAGATCCTATGGATAAAAAATTAGAGGGTTTGCTTAAAAAGATGTTTGTTCAGCAAGGTTACCTTCTACAACCAATTTCATGCATTGTTCCTGTCACTACAGCAGCGTGTTTCTTTTTCGATGAACTAGAAAAGGCGCTCAATAATAATTCTTCTTCTTATGAGGAGATTATGGACAGAATTCATGCTCTCAAATTGGCTAATTCTTTCACCCTAGACGCCACTTTGCAATTGGCTAGGTTAGCGGCGAAAAATTCTGGTTTTGCTATTGTGGCGCGCAGAGCGATTTGGCTAAAATCTTGGTCAGCGGATGCGTCTTCCAAGAACAAATTGCTTAACATTCCTTTCAAGGGGAAAACGCTGTTTGGCCCTGACTTGAAAGAGATTATTTCCGATATCACTGGGGGCAAGGGCCACGCCCTTCCTCAGGATAGGTCTTTCAAGGCCAAAAATAAACCTAATTTTCATCCCTTTCGCAGAAACGGACCAGCCACAAGTGCTACGTCCTCTAAGCAAGAGGGTAATACTTCTCAAGCCAAGCCAGCCTGGAGGCCAATGCAAGGCTGGAACAAAGGTAAGCAGGCCAAGAAACCTGCCACTGCTACCAAGACAGCATGAGATGTTGGCCCCCGATCCGGGACCGGATCTGGTGGGGGGCAGACTCTCTCTCTTCGCTCAGGCTTGGGCAAGAGATGTTCTGGATCCTTGGGCGCTAGAAATAGTCTCCCAAGGTTATCTTCTGGAATTCAAGGGGCTTCCCCCAAGGGGGAGGTTCCACAGGTCTCAATTTTCTTCAGACCACATAAAAAGACAGGCATTCTTACATTGTTTAGAAGACCTGTTAAAAATGGGAGTGATTCATCCTGTTCCATTAGGAGAACTAGGGATGGGGTTCTACTCCAATCTGTTCGTAGTTCCCAAAAAAGAGGGAACATTCAGACCAATCTTAGATCTCAAGATCCTAAACAAGTTTCTCAAGGTTCCATCGTTCAAAATGGAAACCATTCGAACAATTCTTCCTTCCATCCAGGAAGGCCAATTCATGACCACGGTGGATTTAAAGGATGCGTATCTACATATTCCTATCCACAAGGAACATCATCGGTTCCTAAGGTTCGCATTTCTGGACAAGCATTACCAGTTTGTGGCACTCCCGTTCGGATTAGCCACTGCTCCAAGAATTTTCACAAAGGTACTAGGGTCCCTTCTAGCGGTGCTAAGACCAAGGGGCATTGCAGTAGTACCTTACTTGGACGACATACTGATTCAAGCGTCGTCCCTTCCACAAGCAAAGGCTCACACGGACATTGTCCTGGCCTTTCTCAGATCTCACGGGTGGAAAGTGAACGTAGAAAAAAGTTCTCTATCTCCGTCAACAAGGGTTCCCTTCTTGGGAACAATAATAGACTCCTTAGAAATGAGGATTTTTCTGACAGAGGCCAGAAAATCAAAACTTCTAAACTCTTGTCAAATACTTCATTCTGTTCCTCTTCCTTCCATAGCGCAGTGCATGGAAGTAATAGGTTTGATGGTAGCGGCAATGGACATAGTTCCTTTTGCGCGAATTCATCTAAGACCATTACAACTGTGCATGCTCAGTCAGTGGAATGGGGACTATACAGACTTGTCTCCGACGATACAAGTAGATCAGAGGACCAGAGATTCACTCAGTTGGTGGCTGTCCCTGGACAACCTGTCACAGGGGATGAGCTTCCGCAGACCAGAGTGGGTCATTGTCACGACCGACGCCAGTCTGGTGGGCTGGGGCGCGGTCTGGGGACCCCTGAAAGCGCAGGGTCTTTGGTCTCGGGAAGAATCTATTCTCCCGATAAATATTCTGGAACTGAGAGCGATATTCAATGCTCTCAAGGCTTGGCCTCAGCTAGCAAAGACCAAGTTCATACGGTTTCAATCAGACAACATGACGACTGTTGCGTACATCAACCATCAGGGGGGAACAAGGAGTTCCCTGGCGATGGAAGAAGTGACCAAAATCATTCAATGGGCGGAGACTCACTCCTGCCACTTGTCTGCAATCCACATTCCAGGAGTGGAAAACTGGGAAGCGGATTTTCTGAGTCGTCAGACATTTCATACGGGGGAGTGGGAACTCCATCCGGAAATCTTTGCCCAAATCACTCAATTGTGGGGCTTTCCAGACATGGATCTGATGGCCTCTCGTCAGAACTTCAAGGTTCCTTGCTACGGGTCCAGATCCAGGGATCCCAAGGCGACTCTAGTAGATGCACTAGTAGCACCTTGGACCTTCAAACTAGCTTATGTATTCCCGCCGTTTCCTCTCATCCCCAGGCTGGTAGCCAGGATCAATCAGGAGAGGGCATCGGTGATCTTGATAGCTCCTGCGTGGCCACGCAGGACTTGGTATGCAGACCTGGTGAATATGTCATCGGCTCCACCATGGAAGCTACCTTTGAGACGAGACCTTCTTGTTCAAGGTCCGTTCGAACATCCGAATCTGGTCTCACTCCAACTGACTGCTTGGAGATTGAACGCTTGATCTTATCAAAGCGAGGGTTCTCAGATTCTGTCATTGATACTCTTGTTCAGGCCAGAAAGCCTGTAACTAGAAAAATCTACCACAAAATATGGAAAAAATATATCTGTTGGTGTGAATCTAAAGGATTCCCTTGGGACAAGATAAAAATTCCTAAGATTCTATCCTTTCTTCAAGAAGGTTTGGAGAAAGGATTATCTGCAAGTTCTTTGAAAGGACAGATTTCTGCCTTGTCTGTGTTACTTCACAAAAAGCTGGCAGCTGTGCCAGATGTTCAAGCCTTTGTTCAGGCTCTGGTTAGAATCAAGCCTGTTTACAAACCTTTGACTCCTCCTTGGAGTCTCAATTTAGTTCTTTCAGTTCTTCAGGGGGTTCCGTTTGAACCCTTACATTCCGTTGATATTAAGTTATTATCTTGGAAAGTTTTGTTTTTGGTTGCAATTTCTTCTGCTAGAAGAGTTTCAGAATTATCTGCTCTGCAGTGTTCTCCTCCTTATCTGGTGTTCCATGCAGATAAGGTGGTTCTGCGTACTAAACCTGGTTTTCTTCCGAAAGTTGTTTCTAACAAAAACATTAACCAGGAGATAGTCGTGCCTTCTTTGTGTCCGAATCCACTTTCAAAGAAGGAACGTTTGTTGCACAATTTGGATGTAGTTCGTGCTCTAAAATTCTATTTAGATGCTACAAAGGATTTTAGACAAACATCTTCCTTGTTTGTTGTTTATTCTGGTAAAAGGAGAGGTCAAAAAGCAACTTCTACCTCTCTCTCTTTTTGGATTAAAAGCATCATCAGATTGGCTTACGAGACTGCCGGACGGCAGCCTCCTGAAAGAATCACAGCTCATTCCACTAGGGCTGTGGCTTCCACATGGGCCTTCAAGAACGAGGCTTCTGTTGATCAGATATGTAAGGCAGCGACTTGGTCTTCACTGCACACTTTTACTAAATTTTACAAATTTGATACTTTTGCTTCTTCTGAGGCTATTTTTGGGAGAAAGGTTTTGCAAGCCGTGGTGCCTTCCATCTAGGTGACCTGATTTGCTCCCTCCCTTCATCCGTGTCCTAAAGCTTTGGTATTGGTTCCCACAAGTAAGGATGATGCCGTGGACCGGACACACCTATGTTGGAGAAAACAGAATTTATGTTTACCTGATAAATTACTTTCTCCAACGGTGTGTCTGGTCCACGGCCCGCCCTGGTTTTTTAATCAGGTCTGATAATTTATTTTCTTTAACTACAGTCACCACGGTATCATATGATTTCTCCTATGCAAATATTCCTCCTTTACGTCGGTCGAATGACTGGGGAAGGCGGAGCCTAGGAGGGATCATGTGACCAGCTTTGCTGGGCTCTTTGCCATTTCCTGTTGGGGAAGAGAATATCCCACAAGTAAGGATGACGCCGTGGACCGGACACACCGTTGGAGAAAGTAATTTATCAGGTAAACATAAATTCTGTTTTTTATGGTGGTCAATTCAGTCACATTTGCAGCAACTCAGATTTTTGACAGAACATCAGTGGTTATGCTTGTCTGTAGATTTCATTACCCTAGGATGGGTCACTTGATGATTCATTGTTGCCATGAATATATTGCAGAATGCAGCAGTATCTTAAAGGACCAGTAAATACAGTAGATTTTCATAACCAACAAATACATGATAAAAAGACAATGCAATAGCACTATGTCTGAGCTTCAAATGAGTAGACTACTAGATTTTTTTTCTGACAAATTTCAAAGTTTTGTCTATTTCCACTCCCACTGTATCATGTGACAGCAATCAGCCAATCACAAATACATATACGTATATTCTGTGAATTCTTGCACATGCTCAGTAGCTGGTGACTCAAAAAGTTTATATATAAAAACATAATTTATGTAAGAACTTACCTGATAAATTCATTTCTTTCATATTGGCAAGAGTCCATGAGCTAGTGGCATATGGGATATACAATCCTACCAGGAGGGGCAAAGTTTCCCAAACCTCAAAATGCCTATAAATACACCCCTCTCCACACCCACAATTCAGTTTAACGAATAGCCAAGCAGTGGGTGATAAAGAAAGGAGTAGAAAGCATCAACAAAGGAAATTTGGAAATAATTGTGCTTTATACAAAAAATCATAACCACCATAAAAAGGGTGGGCCTCATGGACTCTTGCCAATATGAAAGAAATGAATTTATCAGGTAAGGTCTTACATAAATTATGTTTTCTTTCATGTAATTGGCAAGAGTCCATGAGCTAGTGACATATGGGATATCAATACCCAAGATGTGGATCTCCACTCAAAAGTCACTAGAGAGGGAGGGAATAAAATTAAAAACAGCCATATTCCGCTGAAAAAATTAATCCACAACCCAAAAAAATAAGTTTATTTTCATTTTTGAAAGAAAAAACTTAAATCAAAAGCAGAAGAATCAAACTGAAACAGCTGCCTGAAGAACTTTTCTACCAAAAACTGCTTCCAAAAAAGCAAATACATCACAACGGTAGAATTTAGTAATTGTATGCAAAGAGGACCAAGTTGGCGCTTTGCAAACCTGATCAACTGAAGCTTCATTCTTAAAAGCCCGCGAAGTGGAGACTGATCTAGAAGAATGAGCTGTAATTCTCTGAGGCGGGGCCTGACCCGACTCCAAATAAGCTTGATGAATCAAAAGTTTCAACCAAGAAGCCAAGGAAATAGCAGAAGCCTTCTGACCTTTCCTAGGACCAGAAAATAAAACAAATAGACTGGAAGTCTTTCTGAAATCTTTAGTAGCTTCCACATAATATTTCAAAGCTCTTACCACATCCAAAGAATGTAAGGATCTTTCCAAAGAATTCTTAGGATTAGGACACAAGGAAGGGACAACAATTTCTCTACTAATGTTGTTAGAATTCACAACCTTAGGTAAAAATTGAAAAGAAGTCCACAAAACTGCCTTATCCTGATGAAAAATCAGAAAAGGAGACTCACAAGAAAGAGCAGATAACTCAGAAACTCTTCTAGCAGAAGAGATGGCCAAAAGAAACAACACTTTCCAAGAAAGTAGTTTAATGTCCAAAGAATGCATAGTTTCAAATGGAGGAGCATGTAAAGCCTTCAGAACCAAATTAAGACTCCAAGGAGGAGAAATTGATTTAATAACAGGCTTAATACAAACTAAAGCCTGTACAAAACAGTGTATATCAGGAAGTATAGCAATCTTTCTGTGAAATAAAACAGAAAGAGCGGAGATTTGTCCTTTCAAGGAACTTGAAGACAAACCCTTATCCAAACCATCCTGAAGAAACTGTAAAATTCTAGGAATTCTAAAAGAATGCCAGGAGAATTTATGAGAAGAACACCATGAAATGTAAGTCTTCCAAACTCTATAATAAATCTTTCTAGAGACAGATTTACAAGCTTGTAACATAGTATTAATCACTGAGTCAGAGAAACCTCTATAACTTAGTACTAAGCGTTCAATTTCCATACCTTCAAATCTAATGATTTGAGATCCTGATGGAAAAACAGACCTTGAGATAGTAGGTCTGGCCGTAACGGAAGTGGCCAAGGCGGGCAACTGGACATCCGGACCAGATCCGCATACCAAAACCTGTGTGGCCATGCTGGAGCCACCAGCAACACAACTGATTGTTCCATGATGATTTTGGAGATCACTCTTGGAAGGAGAACTAGAGGCGGGAAAATGTAAGCAGGATGATAACACCAAGGAAGTGTCAGCGCATCCACTGCTTCCGCCTGAACATCCCAGGACTTGGACAGGTATCTGGGAAGTTTCTTGTTTAGAGGAGAGGCCATGAGATCTATCTCTGGAAGACCCCACATCTGAACAATCTGAGAAAACACATCTGGATGGAGAGACCACTCCCCTGGATGTAAAGTCTGACGGCTGAGATAATCCACCTCCCAATTGTCTACACCTGGGATATGCACCGCAGAGATTAGACAGGAGCTGGATTTCGCCCAAACAAGTATCCAAGATACTTCTTTCATAGCTTGGGGACTATGAGTCCCACCCTGATGATTGACATAAGCCACTGATGTGATATTGTCTGTCTGAAAACAAATGAACTGTTCTCTCTTTAGCAGAGGCCAAAACTGAAGAGCTCTGAGAATTGCACTGAGTTCTAAAATATTTATTGGTAATCTCGCCTCTTGAGATTTCCAAACCCCTTGTGCTGTCAGAGATCCCCAAACAGCTCCCCAACCTGAAAGACTCGCATCTGTTGTGATCACAGTCCAGGTTGGCCGAACAAAAGAAGCCCCTTGAACTAAACAATGGTGATCTATCCACCGTGTCAAAGAGTGTCGTACATTGGGATTCAAGGATATTAATTGTGATATCTTTGTATAATCCCTGCACCATTGATTCAGCATACAAAGCTGTAGAGTTCTCATGTGAAAACAAGCAAAGGGGATCGCGTCTGATGCTGCAGTCATGAGACCTAAAACTTCCATGCACATAGCCACTGAAGGGAATAACTGAGACTGAAGGTGCCGGCAAGCTGCAACCAATTTTAAACGTCTCTTGTCTGTTGGAGACAGAGTCATGGACACTGAATCTATCTGGAAGCCTAAAAAGGTTACCCTTGTCTGAGGAATCAAGAAACTTTTTGGTAAATTGATCCTCCAACCATGTTTCCAAAGAAACAATACTAGTTGATTCGTGTGAGATTCTGCAGTATGTAAAGACTGAGCTAGTACCAAGATATCGTCCAAATAAGGAAAAACCGCAATACCCTGTTCTCTGATTACAGATAGTAGGGTACCCAGAACCTTTGAAAAGATTCTTGGAGCGGTTGCTAGGTCAAATGGAAGAGCAACAAATTGGTAATGCTTGTTTAAAAACGAGAATCTCAGAAACTGATAGTGTTCTGGATGAATCAGAATATGAAGGTATGCATCCTGCAATTCTATTGTGGACATATAATGTCCTCGCTGAACAAAAGGCAGAATAGTCCTTATAGTCACCATCTGGAAAGTTGGTACTCTTACATAACAATTCAAAATTTTCAGATCCAGAACTGGTACAATGAATAGGTTTGAATAAAACCCCAAACCTTGTTCCTGAGGAGGAACTGGCATGATTACTCCTGAAGACTCCAGGTCTGAAACACACTTCAGGAAAGCCTGAGCTTTTACTGGATTTACTGGGATACGTGAGAGAAAAAATCTTCTCACAGGAGGTCTTACTCTGAGTCCTATTCGATACCCTTGAGAGACAATGCTCTGAATCCAATGATTTTGGACAGATTTTATCCAAATATCCTTGAAAAACCTTAATCTGCCCCCTACCAGCTGAGCTGGAATGAGGGCCGCACCTTCATGCGGACTTAGGGGCTGACTTTGGTTTCCTAAATGGCTTGGATTTATTCCAATTTGAGGAAGGCTTCCAATTGGAAGCAGATTCCTTGGGGGGAGGATTGAGTTTTTGTTCCTTATTCTGACGAAAGGAACGAAAACGGTTAGAAGCCTTAGATTTACCCTTAGGTTTTTTATCCTGAGGCAGAAAAACTCCCTTTCCATCAGTGACAGTTAAAATAATAGAATCCAACTGAGAACCAAATAATTTATTACCTTGGAAAGAAAGAGATAGTAATCTAGATTTAGATGTCATATCAGCATTCCAAGATTTAAGCCACAAAGCTCTTCTAGCTAATATAGCTATAGACATGGATCTAACATCAATTTTGATAATATCAAAAATGGCATCACAAATAAAATGATTAGCATGTTGCAGTAAGCGAATAATGCTAAATATGTCAGAATCCATTTCTTGTTGCGCTAAATTCTCCAACCAGAAAGTTGATGCAGCCGCAACATCAGCCAAAGAAATTGCAGGTCTAAGAAGATGACCTGAATATAAATAGGCCTTCCTTAGATAAGATTCAAGCTTCCTATCTAAAGGATCCTTAAAAGAAGTACTATCTTCCATAGGAATAGTGGTACGTTTAGCAAGAGTAGAAATAGCCCCATCAACTTTGGGGATCTTTTCCCAAAACTCTATAGATTTTGCTGGTAAAGGATACAATGTTTTAAACCTTGAAGAAGGAATAAAAGAAGTACCTGGCTTATTCAATTCCTTAGAAATCATATCGGAAATAGGAAAAACCACAGGAGGTTTAAAAACAGCATTTAAACGTTTATTAGACTGAACGTCAAGAGGACTGGTTACCTCAATATCCAAAGTAATTAACACTTCTTTTAACAAAGAACGCATATACTCTATTTTAAATAAATAAGTAGATATGTCAATGGCTGAGGAAGGATCTTCTGTATCAGAAAGATCCTCATCAGAAGAGAATAAATTATTATGTTGTTGGTCATTTGAAATTTCATCAACTAAATGAGAAGTTTTAAAAGACCTTTTACGTTTGTTAGAAGGTGAAAATGCAGACAAAGCCTTCAAGATAGAATCAGAAACAAATTCTTTAAAATTTACAGGTATATCATGCACATTAGAAGTTGAAGGAACTGCAACTGGCAATGTACTATTACTGATGGATACACTATCTGCATGTAAAAGTTTATCATGACAACTATTACAAATGACATTCGGCGAAATAATTTCAACAATTTTACAACAAATGCACTTAGCTTTGGTAGAACCGATGTCACACAGCAATATTCCAGCAGAAACTTCTGAGACAGGATCAGATTGAGACATCTTGCAAAATGTAAGAGAAAAAAACAACATATGAAGCAAAATTATCTATTTCCTTATATGACAGTTTTAGGAATGGGAAAAAATGCAAATAGAATAGGCCTCTGATAGAGAAAAAAGCAAGAGGCAAACATTAATGGGGTATTGAAATAATGAAAAAGTTTGTAAAATAACACACTTGCGTCACTAATGACGCAACCGTGTGAAATGACGAAGTTGCATCATAGACGTATTTTTCCGCGCCAAAAATATTTCCGCGCCAAGAATGACGCAATAAAGTTTAGCATTTGACGCACCCGCGGGCCTAATGCCGCCTGCAATTTGCAAGAAGTAGTCAATTGAAAAAAGACTAAACCCCAGGTAAGAAACAAAATATCTTTAAAAGATGTTAATATTTCCCAGATATGAAACTGACAGTCTGCAGAAGGAAATACATGAACCTGACTCATGGCAAATATAAGCACAATACATATATTTAGAACTTTATATAAATGCATAAAGTGCCCAACCATAGCTGAGAGTGTCTTAAGTAATAAAAAACATACCTACCAAAAGACACCCATCCACATATAGCAGATAGCCAAACCAGTGCTGAAACAGTTATCAGTACAGGTAATGGTAAATTGAGAGTATATCGTCGATCTGAAAAGGGAGGTAGGAGATGAATCTCTACGACCGATAACAGAGAACCTATGAAATAGACCCCCATTAGGGAAATCATCGTATTCAATAAGTGATACTCCACGTCCCTCTGACATTCGCTGTACTCTTAGAGGAATCGGGCTTCAACAATGCTCAGAAGCGCATATCAACGTAGAAATCTTAGCACAAACTTACTTCACCACCTCCATAGGAGGCAAAGTTTGTAAAACTGAATTGTGGGTGTGGTGAGGGGTGTATTTATAGGCATTTTGAGTTTTGGGAAACTTTGCCCCTCCTGGTAGGATTGTATATCCCATATGTCACTAGCTCATGGACTCTTGCCAATTACATGAAAGAAAAGACTGGATATTTTGTTAATGGAAGTAAATTTGAAAGTTGTTTAAAATTGCATGCTCTATCTGAATCATAAAAGTTTAATTTGACTTGAGTGTCCCTTTAACTAAAAGGGACAGTCTTGTCAAAATTAAACCTTCATGATTCAGATAGGGAATGCAATTTTAAACAACTTTCCAATTCACTTTTATCATCAAATTTGCTTTGTTTTCTTGATATTTTTTGTTGAAAGCTAAACCTAACTATTCAAAACGTATTGACCAGCGCAGAAGATGAACCACACAGGCAATCAAAATACAGAGGTTCCCCCAAAAAGCCTCAGAATAGAATTAGTTTACAAAAGGAAAGAACGTTGACTGCGCAAAACAATGCTTAAGGTGGCAAATATATAAAGAGCACTATTCTTTAAATTGAGTATATCTCAAATCCAGGATATAACATAACCTAGCTACCAAACTAATAATAATAGGAATACCTGTGAGGTTAACAGAATTGATAGTTAATTCTTTATAACCTAGCTTCTATGGGTCCGTGATTAAATAAGAATAATTAATGTTGAGTTATGAAAAACAGTTGATGTATAATGTATAATAAAATAAGTTGTCCTAAATGATTATATTCCTATATAGATATAACCCAAAAGAATACTATAAAAAATAGCAGTTATCATATTATAACTCTTAAGTGTTAAAATCTTAAAATTTAATAAACATAAACTCTACACTGACTCTGGTTAACCACAAGCATAAAAAATAGAACATAAAACGTCACAAAATACAATTGTCACACAAATACAATCTTGCAAGTTAATAGTACATACAGATTGATAAAAATGAATGGTACACATTGATACATATTGATACAAGTAAAAATGGAAGGAAGTGATCTGACAGCAAGTTCAGTCCATATGGTCTCCCTCAAAAGCCGTTGTTAGGTTCTGTTGATGGGAAACAAAATCCCTTAGTGCAATATCAGCATAATGTATGTATATCCGTACTCAGATATAGGGATTCAAAAGTCCAGCTCCTGTGTTCCGTCCTGTGGCAATTATCTTGTCGTTGTAGTATACAACTGCTTTAGATTCGCTCACAAGTCAGCTCTCAGTTCACAAATCCACTTGTATGATTGGCAAACAACTAATTTACTAGTAAAGTCCAAACTCACCGGCATATATATACAGTAAACAGACCTAAGATTTTGGCTGGCTTGGGCCGTAACCACGCTGTAGGTGAGATAATTAGAACAGGTGTGCCTCTCTACGGAAGCACTTTTGTCTAAGCAACGCGTTTCAATTTCTTTTTCAAGCTTAGACTCCCTACACCTGAAGTCCCTTTTAAACAGAATGTGCTTAAAGGGATACTCGATTTTTAAAGGGGCATGAGATAACAATGTTTATAATCAACCAAAAAACTTACTACATATTTAGCCAAATTTAGACAATATATATTTATTAATATGTGTGAACTAATGAAAATAGCCAATTAAGGTTAGCGTTGTTTGGATTTATATGTTTGCCAGAAATATCTTATAAGCCTCTCTAGACATCTCGTAATAACCAAAATTACGTATATTTGTATTACAAATCTAAAAATCTCATGACATAAAAACATCATAACATACAACTATTGTTCAAGACAAATATCAAACCATTGTATTAATATCTTTCCTATACTCAAAAGTTAATGTATTAATATATTTCCTATACTCAAAAGTTAATATTTCACATACTCAATAAAATTCACAAGAAATCTGCATTAACCCATTATATCATAGTGTCTATATATTCTATATGCATTACAAGATAAATAATACAAAATATACAAAAAATACAATAAAAAATGCAAAATGACTAAAAACAAGTGAATGAAAAATTCTAAAAAATTCTTAAAAAATGACTTAAAAACTATTCCAAAAAACTTTTATGAATCTAATAAGCACCCCAAGTCAAAGTCTAAATTAAACTCAGATATCCAATTATCCTCTCTTTTTAACAGTTCTTTTCTAATATTTGCTCCTCTCCAATTAGGTTTGACCTTATCTATTACTGTATAACTGAATTTTTTTAGATTTCCTTTATTACAACTTTTGAAGTGTTTGGGTATAGGTAAATCTAAATTCCTCTCAGAATAGAAAATTTTCTATTAAATTAAAATTCTCACGGATTCTATCTCTTACCGGCCTCTCTGATTCTCCAACATATTGTTTACCACATAAACACTCTATTAAATAAATAATATTGGAGTCAGAGCATCTATATATCTGTATGTACTGTTAATTTGCAAGATTGTATTTTTGTGACGATTGTATTTTGTGACGTTTTATGTTCTATTTTTTATGCTTGTGGTTAACCAGATTCAGTGTAGAGTTTATGTTTATTACATTTTAAGATTTTAACACTTAGGCCTAGATTTAGAGTTCGGCGGTAGCCGTCAAAACCAGCGTTAGAGGCTCCTAACGCTGGTTTTGGCCGCCCGCTGGTATTTGGAGTCAGTGATTAAAGGGTCTAACGCTCACTTTTCAGCCGCGACTTTTCCATACCGCAGATCCCCCTACGCCATTTGCGTAGCCTATCTTTTCAATGGGATCTTCCTAACGCCGGTATTTAGAGTCGTTTCTGCAGTGAGCGTTAGAGCTCTAACGACAAGATTCCAGCCGCCTGAAAATAGCAGGAGTTAAGAGCTTTCTGGCTAACGCCGGTTTATAAAGCTCTTAACTACTGTACCCTAAAGTACACTAACACCCATAAACTACCTATGTACCCCTAAACCGAGGTCCCCCCACATCGCCGCCACTCGATTAAAATTTTTAACCCCTAATCTGCCGACCGCCACCTACGTTATACTTATGTACCCCTAATCTGCTGCCCCTAACACCGCCGACCCCTGTATTATATCTATTAACCCCTAACTTGCCCCCCACAACGTCGCCGCAAGCTACTTAAAATAATTAACCCCTAATCTTCCGACCGCAAATCGCCGCCACCTACGTTATCCCTATGTACCCCTAATCTGCTACCCCTAACATCGCCGACCCCTATGTTATATTTATTAACCCCTAATCTGCCCCCCTCAACGTCGCCGACACCTACCTACACTTATTAACCCCTAATCTGCCGAGCGGACCTGAGCGCTACTATAATAAAGTTATTAACCCCTAATCCGCCTCACTAACCCTATCATAAATAGTATTAACCCCTAATCTGCCCTCCCTAACATCGCCGACACCTACCTTCAATTATTAACCCCTAATCTGCCGACCGGAGCTCACCGCTATTCTAATAAATGTATTAACCCCTAAAGCTAAGTCTAACCCTAACACTAACACCCCCCTAAGTTAAATATAATTTTTATCTAACGAAATAAATTAACTCTTATTAAATAAATGATTCCTATTTAAAGCTAAATACTTACCTGTAAAATACATCCTAATATAGCTACAATATAAATTATAATTATATTATAGCTATTTTAGGATTAATATTTATTTTACAGGCAACTTTGTAATTATTTTAACCAGGTACAATAGCTATTAAATAGTTAAGAACTATTTAATAGTTACCTAGTTAAAATAATAACAAATTTACCTGTAAAATAAATCCTAACCTAAGATATAATTAAACCTAACACTACCCTATCAATAAAATAATTAAATAAACTACCTACAATTACCTACAATTAACCTAACACTACACTATCAATAAATTAATTAAACACAATTGCTACAAATAAATACAATTAAATAAACTATCTAAAGTACAAAAAATAAAAAAGAACTAAGTTACAGAAAATAATAAAATATTTACAAACATAAGAAAAATATTACAACAATTTTAAACTAATTACACCTACTCTAAGCCCCCTAATAAAATAACAAAGCCCCCCAAAATAAAAAATTCCCTACCCTATTCTAAAATACAAATATTACAAGCTCTTTTACCTTACCAGCCCTGAACAGGGCCCTTTGCGGGGCATGCCCCAAGAATTTCAGCTCTTTTGCCTGTAAAAAAAAACATACAATACCCCCCCCCAACATTACAACCCACCACCCACATACCCCTAATCTAACCCAAACCCCCCTTAAATAAACCTAACACTAATCCCCTGAAGATCTTCCTACCTTGTCTTCACCATACCAGGTTCACCGATCCGTCCTGGCTCCAAGATCTTCATCCAACCCAAGCGGGGGTTGGCGATCCATAATCCGGTGCTCCAAAGTCTTCCTCCTATCCGGCAAGAAGAGGACATCCGGACCGGCAAACATCTTCTCCAAGCGGCATCTTCTATCTTCTTCCATCCGATGACGACCGGCTCCATCTTGAAGACCTCCAGCGCGGATCCATCCTCTTCTTCCGACGACTAGACGACGAATGACGGTTCCTTTAAGGGACGTCATCCAAGATGGCGTCCCTCGAATTCCGATTGGCTGATAGGATTCTATCAGCCAATCGGAATTAAGGTAGGAATTTTCTGATTGGCTGATGGAATCAGCCAATCAGAATATAGTTCAATCCGATTGGCTGATCCAATCAGATTGAGCTCGCATTCTATTGGCTGATCGGAACAGCCAATAGAATGCGAGCTCAATCTGATTGGCTGATTGGATCAGCCAATCGGATTGAACTATATTCTGATTGGCTGATTCCATCAGCCAATCAGAAAATTCCTACCTTAATTCCGATTGGCTGATAGAATCCTATCAGCCAATCGGAATTCGAGGGACGCCATCTTGGATGACGTCCCTTAAAGGAACCGTCATTCGTCGTCTAGTCGTCGGAAGAAGAGGATGGATCCGCGCTGGAGGTCTTCAAGATGGAGCCGGTCGTCATCGGATGGAAGAAGATAGAAGATGCCGCTTGGAGAAGATGTTTGCCGGTCCGGATGTCCTCTTCTTGCCGGATAGGAGGAAGACTTTGGAGCACCGGATTATGGATCGCCAACCCCCGCTTGGGTTGGATGAAGATCTTGGAGCCAGGACGGATCGGTGAACCTGGTATGGTGAAGACAAGGTAGGAAGATCTTCAGGGGATTAGTGTTAGGTTTATTTAAGGGGGGTTTGGGTTAGATTAGGGGTATGTGGGTGGTGGGTTGTAATGTTGGGGGGGGGGTATTGTATGTTTTTTTTTACAGGCAAAAGAGCTGAAATTCTTGGGGCATGCCCCGCAAAGGGCCCTGTTCAGGGCTGGTAAGGTAAAAGAGCTTGTAATATTTGTATTTTAGAATAGGGTAGGGAATTTTTTATTTTGGGGGGCTTTGTTATTTTATTAGGGGGCTTAGAGTAGGTGTAATTAGTTTAAAATTGTTGTAATATTTTTCTTATGTTTGTAAATATTTTATTATTTTCTGTAACTTAGTTCTTTTTTATTTTTTGTACTTTAGATAGTTTATTTAATTGTATTTATTTGTAGCAATTGTGTTTAATTAATTTATTGATAGTGTAGTGTTAGGTTAATTGTAGGTAATTGTAGGTAGTTTATTTAATTATTTTATTGATAGGGTAGTGTTAGGTTTAATTATATCTTAGGTTAGGATTTATTTTACAGGTAAATTTGTTATTATTTTAACTAGGTAACTATTAAATAGTTCTTAACTATTTAATAGCTATTGTACCTGGTTAAAATAATTACAAAGTTGCCTGTAAAATAAATATTAATCCTAAAATAGCTATAATATAATTATAATTTATATTGTAGCTATATTAGGATTTATTTTACAGGTAAGTATTTAGCTTTAAATAGGAATCATTTATTTAATAAGAGTTAATTTATTTCGTTAGATAAAAATTATATTTAACTTAGGGGGGGTGTTAGTGTTAGGGTTAGACTTAGCTTTAGGGGTTAATACATTTATTAGAATAGCGGTGAGCTCCGGTCGGCAGATTAGGGGTTAATAATTGAAGGTAGGTGTCGGCGATGTTAGGGAGGGCAGATTAGGGGTTAATACTATTTATGATAGGGTTAGTGAGGCGGATTAGGGGTTAATAACTTTATTATAGTAGCGCTCAGGTCCGCTCGGCAGATTAGGGGTTAAAAGTGTAATGCAGGGGTCAGCGATAGCGGGGGCGGCAGATTAGGGGTTAATAAGTGTAAGGTTAGGGGTGTTTAGACTCGGGGTACATGTTAGAGTGTTAGGTGCAGACGTAGGAAGTGTTTCCCCATAGGAAACAATGGGGCTGCGTTAAGAGCTGAACGCTGCTTTTTTGCAGGTGTTAGGTTTTTTTTCAGCTCAAACTGCCCCATTGTTTCCTATGGGAGAATCGTGCACGAGCACGTTTTTGATGCCGGCCGCGTCCGTAAGCAACTCTGGTATCGAGAGTTGCATTTGCGGTAAATATGCTCTACGCTCCTTTTTTGGAGCCTAACGCAGCATTTGTTTGAACTCTCGATACCAGAGTTAAATTTATGGTGCGGCCAGAAAAAAACCTGCGGAGCGTTAACAGCCCTTTTACCGCCGAACTCCAAATCTAGGCCTTAGAGTTTTAATATATTAACTGCTATTTTTTATTAGTTTGGTAGCTAGGTTATGTTATATCCTGGAATTGAGATATACTGTACTCAATTTAAAGAATAGTGCTCTTTATATATTTGCCACCTTAAGCATTGTTTTGCACAATCAATATTCTTTCCTTTTGAAAGCTAAACCTAGGCAGGCTCAGATGCTAATTTCTAAAACCTTGAAGGCCACCCCTTATTTCAATGCATTTGGCAGTTTTTCACAGCTAGAGGGCGTAATTTCATGTGTTTAATATAGATAACACTGTGACTACGTCTTGGATTTACAAGTGAGAGGCCACTGATTGGCTAAATACATGTCTGTCAAAAGAACTTAAATAATGGGGCAGTCTGCAAAGACTTAGATACAAGGTAATCACAGAGGTAAAAAGTGCATTTATATAACTCTGTTTGTTTGTTATGCAAAATATGGGAATGTGTAATAAAGGAATTATCTTTTTAAACCGCAACATTTCTGGAGTAGACTGTCCCTTTAAATTCCAAAGAAACACTCAAAATCCTATTTAGATGCAGAAAACCTGACAGATTCTGAAATGTACAGGAACATGCTTTGGATATTACTGCAGACTATCTGCCAGGGACAAGTGACTGACTGAGTGCAGTCTCAGCAGATCAATCTCTTATTTACTGATGGGTTTGAGATATCAGACTAGAGAGGTTTCTCAGTTAATTCATCTCCAAGAAGTATATGTGGTAGACATCTTAGGGGAAAAATGAATGTCTCCTCTGGCTTAAATTTTTCCTTTGTCCCCTTTTAGAGTTTGAGATTTACACAAAATTGAACAAGTCAGAGTAGAGTATAGGTGTATAAAGAGTGATAATGGGAGATGAATGTATCTCCTTTCAAACTCAACCAATTTTAATGGGTTGTGGTTTTAAAGAGCAAAACCAGCTAGTTCTTATTATTTAAAAAAATAAACCTTAAGGGACAATTTCTCATACATTTTTACATTGGAAACACTTTAGGGAGAATTCAATTTTACATTACGCTGCTCCTTTTGAGCCATGTGGGAAATATCCCTCTTTAATATGTTTCTTAAGACAGTTTGGGCCAGATTACAAGTGGCACACTATTAAGCGCTTTCACTCACACTGCCAGAAGTAAATGTTTAACGTGCATGGGTTAGTGCACGTAATATAACTTGAAAGTAAATTGTTTGTGCACAAGTGAAAGCCGACACGCACTAACTTCAGTACTTAAAGGGACAGTAAACACCAGAATTTTTGTTTGAAAAGGTAGATAATCCCTTTATTACCCATTCCCCAATTTTGCATAACCAACACAGTTATAATAATATACTTTTTACCTCTGTGATTACCTTGTATCTATGGCTCTGCAAACTTCCCCCTTATTTCAGTTCTTTTGACAGACTTGCATTTTTAGCCAATCAGTGCTTGCTCCTAGGAGCTTCACATGCCTGAGCTCAATGTTTTCTATATGAAACACATGAACTAACGCCCTCTAGTGGTGAAAAACTGTCAAAATGCTTTCAGATTATAGGTGGCCTTCAAGGTCTAAGAAATTAGCATATATACCTCTTAGATTTACCTTTCAACTAAGAATACCAAGAGAACAAAGCAAAATTGGTAATAAAAGTAAATGGGAAAGTTGTTTAGAATTACATGCTCTATTTAAATCATGAAAGTTCTTTTTTTTTTTTACTTGACTGTCCCTTTAAGATATCGCAACCACGCTAACTTCTCCCCATATACTTTAAGAACATTTAAAAAACACTAGGATTTACCATCACTAAAAATATACAGGACTTTCAGTGCTGCAGCCTCCTCGCTAAATTCAGCAGCTCCAGACGACCATGGCACGGCTCTCGTTTCTCAATGAGGTGACATTTCCACCTCTAAACCAATAGCTGTGGAGCCACGCCCCCTCCAGCCCAACCCATGCAAATTCTGAAACTTGCCAGAAATAATGCTGCAGAGTAACCAGGCTTTCAAAATCTTTTGCCACAATCACCTGCATTAAAAGATTATATACACCTTCATGAACCTTTAAAATATCTCATACTGGGGGCGGAGCTATCTGCTGAGCTGATCAGAAGCATATTGCAGAGGCTCCTGAGAAATTTGATAGTTTTGGGCATAAAAAACTGTTTGTATTAACAAATTTCGGGGCTCATCGCTGATTACCCTAATATCTTGACTCAACCCCCCTGAATCAATTTAGGGAAACAAGAAGAGTCACAACTTTAGACCGGGTATTGCTAACCCGCTACATACGACTCCGGAGGGTCGGGGCTCCGCTCAGGAGCCTTTCCTGCTCTCCCGAGCTCACCCGAGGATACATCCAATCCAGGACATGTCTGCCACATCAAGGCCTACTAGTTGCGGCACCTCCGCAGTGCGGTCGGATAACAGAAGAGGCCCCGAGACTGATCCTTTACCTCCAACTCCTTACACGCACCCTTGGAGCCACCCTGGTCAGAGAGCTGACATCTACTCCAGGACTCACCTAGAAGGAGTTAGTGGTGCGAACGGCTGCCATTTTGGTTGCGGCCCAGCAGCAGCTAAGCAAGCCAAGAGGGCCAATCTCCCCACAGCCACGACCCCTAGCAAAAGAGAAGACCAGGAGGTTAGAGAGCTAGCTTTAAGCAGGTCCTAGCATCTTACACGCAGGGAATCCAGTCCAGGTAACTGTCCGGCCCCTCAGGAGGACACATTGCACAATCAAGCCAGGATCTCACACTGTATACACACACAAGAGCCTTTTTGGGCCCCAATACTCACAGGCCTTATTTAAGAGCACTACTTCAGTGAACCCTGAGATAGGGCTGTATTAATTTAACAGTGGGCCTGATGGGAAGGGGCTTATTGAATTTATCTGCCTCTAAGTGAAGCCTGCCATATCAGATATTAACCCTGGGCCAAGGTCTACACAATAAACTTATATCTCTCTATAAGTCTCAATAGATCACTGCATCCCCTTTCAATAGAGACTTTCGGCTGTACTACGGGGCAATCGGCTGTACTACCTGGTCCATTGGAAGGGTTATCCTATCTCTGAACGATCTTGGGAACCGGCCTCTCATGTTCATGCTCCAGCTCTTGTCAAGTCTTTTCACAAGAAATACCCTGCCAGGCCCGGTCGGGTCCCCCGGAGGGGTCCTTGAGGAGGGGGCACTGTCACGCTCAGCTGCTGGGAAGCTCTGCAGTCCTCTCTGTGTGCTTGATTGACAGGTGTCTGAGCCACCCCTTCCTGATGATGTCACAACCAGGCTTTTTATTCTGGGCTTCCTGTTTCTCCAGTGCCTGTTTGTTTGTTAACTTTGTGGCTTCTGATAGGATTTCGCTGAGGAATCTCTCTAACTGCTGCTTTTCTGTTGCCAATCTCTTCAAGGATTTACTATGCTGGATTAACCTCCAACCTCCTGATTACCTGTCTCCAAACAATGCAAGTACTGTTTGTTTTGTGAAACTTTCAAACTTCCTGTTTTCCTGCTGCAAAACCTGCATATTCAGACTACTCTGTGTATGGCCAAACTATTCAAATACTGTTATTTCTGTGAAACCTTCAATCTGCATGTTTACCTGTTTCCAAACTCTGCAAATACAATTATTCAGTGTAAACCTTCAAACTGCTTGATATCCTGTTGCCAATCTCAACAAGTACTGATTAATCAGTGTTAACCTTCAAACTACCAGTTTACCTGTTGCTATCTCTGCAAGTTCTGACAACACAGTGTTAACCTTCAAACTACCTGATTACATGTTGTTAATTCTGCAAGTTCTGACTACACAGTGTTTACTCTCAAACTGCCTGATTACCTGTTGCATACTCTGCAAAGACTGTCTACACAGTGTTAACTCTCAAACTGCCTGATTACCTGTTGCATACTCTGCAAAGACTGTCTACTCAGTGTTAACCCTCAACTGCCTGATTACCTGTTGCATACTCTGCAAAGACTGTCTACACAGTGTTAACCTTCAGACTGCCTGATAACAAATGACTTACTCCTGCATTATTAACTGTTTCCTGTTTTACCCTTCTTCTGTCTGAGTATAAGTGGACTATCCCTGCTCTCCTGATTCTGTGGAAGACATTTCCTGAAACCAGTTCCTTATTCAGAAGTCTATCTGGCTGATATCATGAATTATTTTGGCACAGGCTAACCCTGCTCCATATCGTGAGTACTTTGTTTTTTGGAGGTTGTCATGGGGTCACTTCCTGGATTAAACTCAGAGTGCAAGGGTGTTGTTTAAGTTCGCCTTAGCATTTGGGTCTTCTTCTGGACATTTCCTAACCTGACAGTACAAACGGGCCATAATATGGACCCTGACGAGTTATCCAGGGCTGTGGCTCTACAAGGGCAAATTCTAGGAAATCATTCTGCTCATTTGCAATCTTTGGATTCCAAGCTTGACCAGATTACTGCTCTGGTACATAACCTCTCCGCTCCTTCTCAAGCGACGGTAACTCCTGCTGCCACAGCTACTAACACCAATGCTGTCTTTAATCCACCTCAAACTGTTGGACAGAATATACCACGAATCCCACTTCCAGATAAATATGACGGTAATCCTGAAGAATGCCGTGGATTCCTTAATCAGTGTCGGTTACACTTCAGAAACAATCCTCAAGTTTTTTCCAATTCTACTTCCAAAATCACCTTTATTATTTCTCTCTTGAAGGGTAAGGCTCTAGCCTGGGTGTCCCCTCTTTTAGAGAAGAATGATCCGTTACTACAGGATGTGGAATTATTTGTGTCCATTTTTTCTTCTGTTTTTGACAAGCCTGGGAGGTCTGCAGCTGCTGAGGCAGGATTGTTGGATCTGAGACAGGGATTCCTTTCAGTAGCTCAATATGCTATTGAATTCAGGACTTTAGCCGCAGAAACTGATTGGAACCATGGAACCTTACGGGCAGCCTTTCACAAAGGACTTTGCGAACGCCTTAAGGATGAACTTGTATTTCGGGAACTCTCCGATTCATTGGAGGGTCTTATCAATTTATGTATTACTCTTGACGCCCGGCATTCTGAACGTCTTCAGGAGAGAGATAGGAATCGGAGATCCTTTGTTAAATCTTCTTTTCATCCTCCTATTCGAACCTCAAGTCTTTCTAATAATAATTCCCAATCTCCTGAGTCTATGGAACCCATGGAAGTAGGAGCTATTAAATTGTCAGAAGCTGAACGCCATAGAAGGCGTACTCTTGGGTTATGTCTGTATTGTGGTACCAAAGGACATTTACTAAAGGACTGTCCTATCCGGCCAGTAAAAGCCAAGGCTTAACTTTTGATAGAGGGACAGAGTTAAGTCAGAATCCCATGTCTTCCCTCAATTCTAAACTTTTTGTTCCTGTAACTATCTCTTTTGGAAACACCAAGTTTTGAGCTCAAGCTCTCATCGATTCTGGAGCTGCTGGAGTATTCATTGATTCAAACTTTGCTGACTCTCTCAGGATTCCTCTTCAAGCCTAGAAACAGTTAATTAAGTTAACTACTGTCAGTGGACAGCCTCTAGGTACTGGTATCATACAACATTCTACCATTCCTCTTCTTTTGACTGTGGGCATACTTCATTCTGAAATTATTCATTTTGATGTCATCTCTTCTCCCCACATACCATTGATTCTGGGGTTACCTTGGTTGCAGCTTCATGATCCAGTTTTCTCATGGTCTAAAGGAGAACTTATTTCCTGGGGAACTACCTGTTTCAAACATTGCCTGCAAAATCCCTCTAAACCATCCTGTCCTGTCGTAGCTATGGTGGAAGTTCCTGAATCATTGCCCAATTACTATCATGCCTTTTGTGATGTGTTTTCTAAAAAAGAGGCTGAGACGTTACCTCCACACCGGATATTTGACGGTCCTATCGAATTGTATTCAGGGGCTCCTCTACCTAAGGGAAGGACCTATCCCCTCTCTCGTCAAGAAAATGTCTCTCTTGAGGAATACATAAAGGACAACTTAGCCAGAGGATTCATTCGTCCTTCCTCTTCACCTGTGGGTGCAGGTTTTTTCTTCATTGAGAAAAAAGATGGAGGTCTTCGTCCCTGTATTGATTATCGAGCCTTGAATCAGATTACTGTCATAAACAGCTATCCTCTGCCGTTCATTTCTGAGTTATTCGATCATCTTCAAGGTGCTTCTATTTTTTCCAAGTTAGATCTCCGTGGGGCCTACAATCTGGTCAGAATCTGTACAGGAGACAAATGGAAGACGGCATTTAACACTAGATTTGGTCACTACGAGTATCTAGTAATGCCATTTGGATTGTGCAATGCACCAGCAGTATTTCAGCACTTTGTTAACGAAATCTTCAGAGATTATCTAAATCAATTTGTTATCATTTACCTTGATGACATTCTAATCTATTCGAAAACATTACAGGAACATGTACATCATGTAAGACTGGTTCTTCAGAGGTTACGAGACGATTCCCTGTTCGCTAAATTGGAGAAATGCTCTTTTCATCAGAGTTCCATCCCCTTTTTGGGGTATATCATTTCTGAATCAGGTTTTGAGATGGATCCTGCTAAACTGTCGGCTATCAAGGACTGGCCCAGACCAACTACTCTCAAATCCCTGCAGAGGTTTCTTGGCTTTGCCAATTACTATAGAAAGTTTATAAAGAACTTTGCTGACATCACGTCTCCACTCACTTCTCTTACTAAGAAAGGGCAAAATTGTAAGAACTGGTCCTCTTCGGCAGTACAGGCTTTTGAAACGCTAAAATCAGCATTTTCTTCTGCACCTCTTCTCAGTCATCCAATTCCTGATTTCCAGTTTATTTTGGAGGTTGACGCTTCCTCTATAGCAGCTGGAGCTGTTCTCTCCCAATGTGATCCGACTACCAGCAAGATACATCCTGTGGCGTTCTTTTCGAAAAAATTCAATCCTGCCGAGTTAAATTATGATGTGGGCAATAAGGAGCTTTTGGCTATAAAATTAGCTTTGGATGAATGGAGGCATTGGTTAGAGGGTACCAGTCAACCTTTTTTCATTCTGACAGATCACAAGAATCTTTTATATCTCCAAACAGCTACACGTCTCAATCCTCGTCAGGCTCGGTGGGCCTTGTTCTTCTCCAGGTTTAATTTTGTACTTTCCTATGTTCCTGGTTCAAAAAATTCCGAGGCAGATGCTTTATCTAGGCAGTTCCAATCTTCTGAACCTTCTCCATTGGATTCAGAACCTATACTACGTCCAGTCAAAGTTTTGGCTCAAGTATCCTCTTTTCCAGTACAGGCTTTACATGCTGCTCAAGTCCGGGTACCATCTTCTTGCAAACTACCTTCTGGTATCCTGTATGTACCCAAAGGATTATGTCTTAAGCTTCTACGTTGGGCTCATGACAACATTTCAGCAGGTCATCCGGGAATAACCAATACATTGTGGAAACTGAAGCAGCATGTTTGGTGGTCCACTATGAGGAGGGATGTTAAGGATTATATTGCTGCTTGTAGTTCTTGTGCTTCGAACAAACAATCTTCTCATCGACCGTTTGGTCTATTACACCCTCTTCCTATTCCTCATTACCCTTGGTCTCACTTATCCATGGAGTTTGTTACAGATCTTCCTGTTTCTGCTGGAAATATGACCATTTGGGTAGTGGTGGATCGGTTCTCCAAAGTCTGCTCACTTCATACCTCTTCCAGGCTTGCCTTCAGCTCAAAGACTTTCTGAACTCTTTGTTCTACATATATCTCGTTTACATGGTTTTCCCACTGACATAGTCTCAGATCGTGGAGTCCAATTTGTTTCCAAATTTTGGAGGTCTTTTTGTAAACACTTCGGAATCAACATATCACTTTCTACTGTACACCATCCTCAATCCAACGGACAGACTGAGCGTGTAAATCAAGCCTTGGAATCTTTTCTAAGACATTATGTAGACCATCACCACTCCAACTGGTCTCAGTTATTGCCTTTGGCGGAATTAGCTCACAACTCACGTTATAACGCCTCATTACAGACCTCTCCCTTTAAGGCAGCTTATGGATTTGAACCTAGAACCTTTCCTATGATTACCAGTTCTACTGAAGTCCCTGGAGCAGATCGTATAGTGAAAAATCTCAGTAATCACTGGCAACTCATTCGTCAAAATCTACTCTCTTCTTCCTTAAGACATAAGAAATATGCTGATCGCAGAAGGTGCAAGGCTCCTTTACTTCGTACTGGAGACAGAGTATTTTTATCCACCAGATTCATATGTCTAAAACATCCTTGTACCAAGTTGGGTCCTAAGTACATTGGACCTTTTCGAATTGTTTCCAGAGTTTGTTCTTCTGCATACCGCCTGGCCTTACCCAAGACTCTCAAGATCCATCCAGTGTTTCATGTCTCCCTACTCAAGCCAGTCATCTACAATCAGTACTCTATCAAGAGTAAACCACCTCCTCCACTTTCCGTAGAGGGAACTTCTGAGTTTGAAGTCAGCCAGATTCTTGATTCCAAGCTACGGGGCAATCGGCTGTACTACCTGGTCCATTGGAAGGGTTATCCTATCTCTGAACGATCTTGGGAACCGGCCTCTCATGTTCATGCTCCAGCTCTTGTCAAGTCTTTTCACAAGAAATACCCTGCCAGGCCCGGTCGGGTCCCCCGGAGGGGTCCTTGAGGAGGGGGCACTGTCACGCTCAGCTGCTGGGAAGCTCTGCAGTCCTCTCTGTGTGCTTGATTGATAGGTGTCTGAGCCACCCCTTCCTGATGATGTCACAACCAGGCTTTTTATTCTAGGCTTCCTGTTTCTCCAGTGCCCGTTTGTTTGTTAACTTTGTGGCTTCTGATAGGATTTCGCTGAGGAATCTCTCTAACTGCTGCTTTTCTGTTGCCAATCTCTTCAAGGACTTACTATGCTGGATTAACCTTCAACCTCCTGATTACCTGTCTCCAAACAATGCAAGTACTGTTTGTTTTGTGAAACTTTCAAACTTCCTATTTTCCTGCTGCAAAACCTGCATATTCAGACTACTCTGTGTATGGCCAAACTATTCAAATACTGTTATTTCTGTGAAACCTTCAATCTGCATGTTTACCTGTTTCCAAACTCTGCAAATACAATTATTCAGTGTAAACCTTCAAACTGCTTGATATCCTGTTGCCAATCTCAACAAGTACTGATTAATCAGTGTTAACCTTCAAACTACCAGTTTACCTGTTGCTATCTCTGCAAGTTCTGACAACACAGTGTTAACCTTCAAACTACCTGATTACATGTTGTTAATTCTGCAAGTTCTGACTACACAGTGTTTACTCTCAAACTGCCTGATTACCTGTTGCATACTCTGCAAAGACTGTCTACACAGTGTTAACCCTCAAACTGCCTGATTACCTGTTGCATACTCTGCAAAGACTGTCTACACAGTGTTAACCTTCAGACTGCCTGATAACAAATGACTTACTCATGCATTATTAACTGTTTCCTGTTTTACCCTTCTTCTGTCTGAGTATAAGTGGACTATCCCTGCTCTCCTGATTCTGTGGAAGACATTTCCTGAAACCAGATCCTTATTCAGAAGTCTATCTGGCTGATATCATGAAGTATTTTGGCACAGGCTAACCCTGCTCCATATCGTGAGTACTTTGTTTTTTGGAGGTTGTCGTGGGGTCACTTCCTGGATTAAACTCAGAGTGCAAGGGTGTTGTTTAAGTTCGCCCTAGCATTTGGGTCTTCTTCTGGACATTTCCTAACCTGACACTTTGCAATCCTACAGCTATAGAGCACCTGCATTGTCACTCCATCGACAAAGAAGAAGGGGAGGGCCTTGCAGTCTCCCACAGAGTACCCACAGCCTTTGCAATTAGCAGCAGGTCACCCCTTTATTCTGGACATTGCTAGCAAATACACGCTCTCCCCCCCCTTTCCTGCTGCCCACAGTGACAGCAGGTCATATCCCACTTTCCTTGCCCATGATTGCCCTGTGAGAGCACATTCCCTGGGGAGTTGAGTGTAGGGGTGTTTTCTCTGCCCCAAGTAGAGTCACTGATGTGGAAAATGGACTGAATATTTAAAGATGTTTGTTTGACAGAACTACAAAGACCTAGTTATTCAAATGCATTTTTTTAAAGCACAAAGCCCCTTTGTCTTTGCTTTCTCTCTCTCTCAAGATGCTATCTAAATATGCTACAGATATGTGTTTTAGAAACAGAGAGGGGCAATATAATCAAAATGAGTGAAGACCTCAGATGAGCAATGGGGGAGAGCTACACAGAAGAGATATAGATGTGCATATCTAATTAAACAGCAGAGGTCAAAGGTAATACCAGTCTCTGTTATCTTTTTATTAAGATTGAAGGGGGGAGGAGGTTGAATCTATATTTCTGCACAGAAGACCAACTAACCTAACCAAAATACAGTGACTTACCTCTACCTTTGACATTCACTATGTCTACCAGGAAAGGAGCCAGAAGCGACAAGGGGATAAAACCCATGTCTATGGATACATTTTTCAAAATATCCAGCGTGAATAAATCTCAAGATCATCTCTCTACTGAAGCAGAGGAGGATATGGAATCTGAAAATGAAGCAGGTTCTGAAGACATGACCCCTGTGACCAGGGCGGATCTCCAAACCTTGGTATATAAACAGGACATCGCATCCAATTTTGAAAAACTGTGGGAGAAGATGGATAGCTTCCAAGCAGTGGTTACTAACAGTATTACTGATATTAAAAATGAGATCTCAGAGTTGGGGACCCGTGTTGACTCACTAGAAAATGCTACAGATGAAATGGGTGAAGAGGTTACTGTAATGTCGCAATCTCTAACATCTCAACAGCAAACAATAATGGAACTGGAGGAGAAACTTGAGGATATAGAAAATAGAAGCAGAAGATCTAACATTAGACTCAAAGGGATCCCTGAGATAATTGGCGCTGAAGATTTACACAGCTACCTCCAACAATTGTTCCATGCCATTTTAGGAACATCAAGTGACTCTGAATACCAAATAGAAAGAGCTCATAGAGCCCTCAGGGCCAAGCCTAAGCCGGATCAACCTCCGAGAGATGTGATCATCAAACTTCTGCGATTCCCTGATAGAGAGAAGATACTGCTAGCAGCCAGACAAAATCCCACATTCAAGTTCCAAGGCAATATAATCCAGTTTTTCCAAGACCTCTGCATTATGACCCTGCAGAGACGGAATGCACTCCGTCCACTTACTCTCCTTCTAAGAAAAAAACACATCCCGTATAGGTAGGGTTTTCCCTTTGCGTTGCATGTAGTGAGAAATGGTAGAACAGCTACTATCAAGACAACAGCGGAGATTCCTGACATCTGCAAGTTTCTTGATCTGGAACCACCTGACACCTTGATTGGAGAGACAACAGCAAGTTCTTCTGATTTATCTCAACTCCATGCAAAACCCCAAAGGCTAAAATGAAAGAAGGTTACTAAGAAGAAAACTAAAACCTGAAATTCCTAGTCAAGAGTCACACGATCCATATGAGGACATCTGCACTCATGAACGAAGACTCTGTGACTTATTCAAAATTTGCTAACCTCCAGGATGATAGAGGGGTTACTCAGGTACTAGGTCTAAAAGACTATTATAGGTTCATCATTTATTAATAGATATATTTTGTTGTAGTTTCTGTTATGACTGCATGTATGATATATACTGCGTTTGTGTTGACGCATGTTTATTCAAAGATTATTTCACTATAAGTTGTTATTGGTTATGTTATTGTTTACATTTATGTTATTTGGAATTACGAGATACTGTACAAGGACCTATTGCTCATCAACAAATGTTGAATTATTGAAATGCTGGAGGTTTATAGGGAATCAGGCAGAGGGGTGGGAGTGGTACCATTGTCCACGCCATAGACAAAGAACAATCATTTTACCACATGCCAAGTCAGCTGTCCCAGAACCACATACCCAAGAGTAGGAAGAGAATAACACATAGATACACCTTTGTCAATGATATTACCTAGGATTATACTGATCTCGCATAATCAGAGGTCTCAATACTGACATAAAGAGAAGGACAGCTATGACTAATAATAGACGGTTGAGAGCTACTATTATTTTCCTCCAGGAAACCCACTTCCTCCAATCCACTATCCCAAAATACTGGGCAAAAGATTATCCAATGCAATATCACTCCACCCTAGATTCTAAAAAAAGAGGAGTCTCTATCTTAATACATTCCTCCATTCCATTTACACATAGAGAAACTATATCAGACAAAGAAGGTAGATACCTCTTAGTGTTTGGACAAATAGGGGAGATAGATATACTTTTGTGTAATGTATGCGCTCCTAACGAGCAACAAGATAAATTCTTTCACACTATATCCAACTTGCTGACTGGCTGGTCCAGGATGCAAATAATTTTGGCAGGAGACTTTAATGTTGACCTACAGTCACTGACAGAACAAACCACTACTTTACATAAAAAAAAAAAACAGCGACAACGGGTAGTAGCTAAGAACATCCTGGAGCTGCTTGAAAAACACACTTTACATGATACTTGGCAGGCGCTAAATGGGAGGACTAGGGATACTACATTTTATTTATCAGCACATAACAGCTACACGAAGATAGATTATATATACACCAGCCAGATTTTACAACCTATAATACAATGTATAGATGTTCACCCCTGTGTGTGGTCAGACCATTCAATCACCAAACTTAGCCTAGGTGACTTGTCAGATCCGAAGAGAATAAAGACATGGACATATGATTCATCTTGTATTAAAAATCTGCTTATAAAAAGCAAAATACTTAGAAACCTGGAAGAATACTGGCAGATTAATGTAGACTCCACAGAAAACCCTATAATACCATGGGTGGCACATAAAGCAGTGGTCAGGGGAGTACTGATTAAGGAAAAGGCAATATATAGGAAAAAGAATGATCTTCTCATTAAACAGTTATACACAGAAATAAATTCTCTAGAGAAAGCACATAAATTGACCAAATCAAAAACCACACTAACACAACTTACAAATAAAAAACAGAGTTTACAATCCATATTAAATGAACAATCTGTAAAAGCAGCAGACAGGCTGAAAACAAATAATTTTATTTTTGCAAATATGCCCAATAAATATCTAGCGAAAAAGATTTGAGATAATTATCAAGCTCTGTCCATACCAAGTATACAAAACTCTAAAGGCCACATTACTTCCCATCCTCAGGAAATTGTTAACACATTTGCCCAATTCTATACCGAGTTATACGACAGTACAACATAAACCCTTGACACAAAAAATATTTGACTCCTTTTTACAGAAAGCAAATCTGACACCAATAACTGAAGAAGATCGGGTGACTCTAAATGCTAAAATCACACATGCAGAGGTGCGAGCAGCTATTAAAGACCTCAAACCGTGTAAAGCCCCGGGACCTGATGGGTTCCCAGGGGAGTATTATAAGGCATTTAAAGATATATTGATACCTCATTTGGTAGTGTTCGCCAATCATATTATGGAGGGAGGGGAGATACCTGCAGATCTTCTCCGGGCCAAGATAGTGGTAATACCGAAACAAGGGAGAAACCCTCACCTTTGCGCTAACTATAGACAGATTTCTCTTATCAATCAATCTATCTCAAGATAGTAATGAAAATACTAGCTAATAGATTGAAACATATTCTACCCTCTGTTATACACCCTAATCAAGTGGGATTTATTAAGGACAGGGAAACCCCAGATAATATTTGTAGAATGGTATCGGTTATAGATTTTCTTCACGATCGGGGAGTGCCTTCTCTGGTTCTATATTTGGATGCAGAGAAGGCATTCGATAGGGTTGATTGGAAATATATGTTAGCGTTATTGTCAGCGATGGGTTTTGAAGGTAGATTTCTAGAGGC
The DNA here is from genome assembly GCF_027579735.1 of Bombina bombina. Lineage (NCBI taxonomy): Eukaryota > Metazoa > Chordata > Amphibia > Anura > Bombinatoridae > Bombina > Bombina bombina. The sequence goes on from NC_069499.1 coordinate 1,220,477,966, forward strand.
CATTAAAGGCTTATACTCGACACCCATAGCTCAGGTTAGGGCAATTGGACACCAGTCAGAGAATATACATATCCTCAATGGAACGAGAAAGGGGTGCCCACTCTCACCTTTAATTTTTGCATTGTGCAAAGAGCCGTTAGCTGCATACATACGTAACTGCCCAGATATACTAGGATTAGAGATAGGGAAGATACATCATAAAATTACCTTGTTCGCGGATGATGTGTTACTAACCTTTTCAAGACCATTGAAATCGTTGCCCCATGTGTACCAAGCAATACAGCTATTCTGTCAAATATCGGGCTATAAAATTAATGCAGAAAAATGTGAGGCGCTTCCTCTATCTATGCCAAGACACACCATTAAATTAATTAAGGCAAATTTTGATTTCAAATGGGTATCAGAAGGGTTAAAATATCTAGGGATAAAACTAACAACACACTCCTCAAAATTGTATGCAGCAAATTATATTCCCCTGTTTAAGGCAATTAGATCGGATCTAGGGAAATGGAGGAAAATGGGATTCTCCTGGTATGGGAGATTGTCCGCTGTTAAAATGACAGTTTTGCCTAGAATTCTTTACTTGTTTAGAGTACTCCCAATCAAAATCAATACTCTAGACCTAGATAACCTTCAGCGAGAAATACATAGATTTTTGAGGGATAATAAACATCCGAGGATCCCACAATCTAGCCCCTAATCTACACGATTATTATACGGCAGCGAGATTGGCCCAGAATTCTATGCTTGGCGACAGAAAGATGTTCTTTGGCCCGCCTTAGAAGCAGAAATGGGGGGACAGGAAACGCCAGATGGTATTATCTGGAACGCTGCAATATACAAAACCCATAATATATATCAAAATAAAATCACACAACTTACTAGAAAGCAATGGACTAACTTCCGACAGATAGGAAAACTAATTCCTACACATTCATTGATAGTACCCTTAAAATATATAATAAATGAAGAGTTCAGATATCATATTAAGAAATGGGAAAACAAAGGCCTATATAGGGTGGCGGATATGCAGCTACGTGGTAAATTATTGATATTCACCCAGCTTCAACAAAAGCTAGAGCCTATTCCAGTACACTGGTTTTTATATTTACAAATAATATCGGCTATACGTACATATATTGATATAAACAACATACATAGTCGACAGACGACTCTAGAATATTTATGTACAGCACTTAATAGACCTAAGAAGGCAATTTCTAGATTATACAGTTCTATTCAAGAAACTAAAAGCCAATCCAAAGCTCCATTGATGCTAAAATGGGAAGTGGATATTGCAAGGGAGTTTGAAACTGACAAGTGGAACAATATACTTCAGTATGCTAGCAAAGGCCTCATTAGTGCTGACCTAAGAGAGAACATATTGAAGACATCCTTTAGGTGGTATTTGACACCGTCAAAGACATCTCATATGGTGAAAGGGAGCTCCAATTACTGTTATAGAGGGTGTAAGGTCATGGGATCATACATCCACGTGTGGTGGGATTGTCCTAAAGTCAAAAAAATATGGCAAGAGTTATCAGCATTGTTGAGTACACTATTAGACGAACAGATCTCTCTCACTTCGGCTCAAGCACTATTGCATGAGAGCATCCCAAGGCTGAACACTCATATAAACACTTTTATTAGAATCTTATGCACTACCACAAGAATAGCCATTGCTAAATATTGGAAGACAGAGATACCGTCTTGGACGGAGGTCTTAGCTAGAATACAGATGGTTTACCTGATGTATGAGGCAGCGGCATTTATACAAGATACAGGGCCTACGTTCCAGAAGGTCTGGTTTATAGAATACTATATAAAGGGCTTTAAAGAGATGCAGACAGATACTGGTGTTCCCTCAAGAAGGGAAAAAAAGGAGAATGAGGACTAGCATGCTAGATCAAATTGTATAGGGAAAAGTTAGATGAGTAAGCAACTATTAGATGTAAAGGCAAGGAATAGTACAGTGTCAAAACGTGATTCCAATGGTTTTATTTTATGTATTTTTTATCATTTGTTTGTTTGTTCTTATCAGGTTGTTATTAATGTTAAAACTATATTAGGGTATTACCCCCCATATTAATGTATCTCCGATATAGAATGTTATATTCACTGAGGTATAAAGGGAGTAATAAGGGGAAAATTATAGAAAATGAGACAATCCTCTACATAATATGAGGTAGACCGAAACAGCATCATATGATAAGGCTTAAGTAAGAAATATTGTTGACGTCTTCATGAAAGAAGTTGGGAAACACAGCACATAGACTCTTAAGAGGCTTAGCAAAAAAGGACTATTTCAGGATGAGAAATATCTTAACTACGAGGTATGCCTATGCAAACAGAACTCTGTATTTTGATGTATGATGTATTCTCATTGTAAAATATATGTGAATTCCCTGATGCTAAAGGAGGAATGTGGTTAATAAAAAAATATTTTATCTAAACCAATAGCTATGCTAGCATACAGAATACTGTTATATGACTAGCATGGCTATTGGTTTAGAAGTGAAAACATCACCTCATTTGAAAAAAGAGCGCTGTGCCATGGGCAGCCGGAGCCTTTGAGTTTAGCAAGGAGGCAGCGGCACAGAAAGGGTAACTTTAGCACCCCTTTTTTTTTTTTTTTTTACAAACTGATGATTTAAAGGGACACTGAACCCAAATTTTATCTTTCATGATTCAGATAGAGCATGCAGTTTTAAGCAACTTTCTAATTTACTCCTATTATCATTTTTCTTCATTCTCTTGATATCTTTATTTGAAAAGCAAGAATCTTAGTTTAGAAGCCGGCCCATTTTTGGTTTACAACCTGGGTTGTCCTTGCTGATTGGTGGATAATGCTTTCCTTAGATGCCTTCTTTTTCAAATAAAGATAGCAAGAGAACAAAGAAAAATTGATAATAGGTGTAAATTAGAAAGTTGCTTAAAATTGCATGCTCTATCTGAATCACAAGATTTTGGGTTTAGTATCCCTTTAAAGTGCTGTTTATTTTTAATGATGGTAAATCTTTATTGGAGAGTGCAAACTGGAAAAAACTCATACGCTAAAGTTGACAGGTAAGTTCATTGAAGAAAATGTTTTTTTTTTCTTTATATACATATTTCTATATATAACTACTGTATTTTTGTAAGATACATATCTATACCTATAAATATAACAATTTATGTAAGAATTTACCTGATAAATTCATTTCTTTCATATTGGCAAGAGTCCATGAGCTAGTGACGTATGGGATATACAATCCTACCAGGAAGGGCAAAGTTTCCCAAACCTCAAAATGCCTACAAATACACCCCTCACCACACCCACAATTCAGTTTAACGAATAGCCAAGAAGTGGGGTGATAAAGAAAGGAGCAAAAAGCATAAACAAAGGAATTAGAATAATTGTGCTTTATACAAAAAAAAATCAGAACCACCATAAAAGGGTGGGCCTCATGGACTCTTGCCAATATGAAAGAAATTAATTTATCAGGTAAATTCTTACATAAATTATGTTTTCTTTCATGTAATTGGCAAGAGTCCATGAGCTAGTGACGTATGGGATAGCAATACCCAAGATGTGGAACTCCACACAAGAGTCACTAGAGAGGGAGGGATAAAGAATAAAGACAGCCAATTCCACTGAAAAAATTAATCCACAACCCAAATCATAAATTTTAATCTTATAATGAAAAAAAACTGAAATTATAAGCAGAAGAATCAAACTGAAACAGCTGTCTGAAGAACTTTTCTACCAAAAACAGCTTCTGAAGAAGAAAAAACATCAAAATGGTAGAATTTAGTAAATGTATACAAACAAGACCAAGTTGCTGCTTTGCAAATCTGATCAACTGAAGCTTCACACTTAAAAGCCCAGGAAGTGGAAACTGACCTAGTAGAATGAGCTGTAATCCTCTGAGGCGGGGATTTACCCGACTCCAAATAAGCGTGATGAATCAAAAGCTTTAATCAAGATGCCAAAGAAATGGCAGAAGCCTTCTGACCTTTCGTAGAACCAGAAAAGATAACAAATAGACTAGAAGTCTTTCTGAAAACTTTAGTACCTTCAACATAATACTTCAAAGCTCTCACCACATCCAAAGAATTTAAAGATCTTTCCAAAGAATTCTTAGGATGGGGACACAAAGAAGGGACAACAATTTCCCTACTAATGTTGTTGGAATTCACAACTTTAGGTAAGAATTTAAATGAAGTCCGCAAAACTGCCTTATCCTGATGAAAAATCAGAAAAGGAGACTCACAAGAAAGAGCAGATAATTCAGAAACTCTTCTAGCAGAAGAGATGGCCAAAAGAAACAACACTTTCCAAGAAAGCAATTTAATGTTCAAAGAATGCATAGGCTCAAACGGAGGAGCCTGTACAGCCTTCAAAAACAAATTAAGACTCCAAGGAGGAGAGATTGATTTAATGACAGGCTTGATACGAACCAAAGCCTGTACAAAACAATGAATATCAGGAAGTTTAGCAATTTTTCTGTGGAATAAAACAGAAAGAGCAGAGATTTGTCCCTTCAAGGAACTTGCAGACAAACACTTATCCAAACCATCCTGAAGAAACTGTAAAATTCTAGGAATTCTAAAAGAATGCCAAGACAACTTATGAGAAGAACACCATGAAATGTAAGTCTTCCAAACTTGATAATAAATCTTTCTAGAAACAGATTTACAAGCCTGCAACATAGTATTAATCACTGAGTCAGAGAAACCTCTATGACTTAGCACTAAGCGTTCAATTTCCATACCTTCAAATTTAATGATTTGAGATCCTGATGGAAAAACGGACCTTGAGATAGAAGGTCTGGCCTTAGTGGAAGTGGCCATGGTTGGCAACTGGATATCCGAACAAGATCCTCATACCAAAACCTGTGAGCCCATGCTGGAACCACCAGCAGCACAAACGATTGCTCCATGTTGATCTTGGAAATCACTCTTGGAAGAAGAACTAGAGGCAGAAAAATATAGGCAGGTTGATAACTCCAGGGAAGTGTCAATGCATCCACTGCTTCCGCCTGAGGATCCCTGGACAGGTACCTGGGAAGTTTCTTGTTTAGATGAGATGCCATCAGATCTATTTCTGGAAGCCCCCACATCTGAACAATTTGAAAAAACACATCTGGGTGAAGAGACCACTCTTCCGGATGTAAAGTTTGACGACTGAGATAATCCGCTTCCCAATTGTCTATACCTGGGATATGGACCGCAGAAATTAGACAGGAGCTGGATTCTGCCCAAACAAGTATCCGGGATACTTCTTTCATAGCCTGAGGACTGTGAGCCCCACCCTGATGATTGACATACGCCACAGTTGTGACATTGTCTGTCTGAAAACAAATAAACGTCTCTCTATTCAATAGAGGCCAAAACTGAAGAGCTCTGAGAATCGCACAGAGTTCTAAAATATTGATTGGTAATCTCGCCTCTTGAGATTTCTAAACCCCTTGTGCTGTCAGAGATCCCCAGACAGCTCCCCAACCTGAAATACTCGCATCTGTTGTGATCACAGTCCAGGTTGGACGAACAAAAGAGGTCCCTTGAACTATACGATGGTGATCTAACCACCAAGTCAGAGAAAGTCGAACATTGGGATTTAAGGATATTAATTGTGACATCCTTGTATAATCCCTGCACCATTGGTTCAGCATACAAAGCTGAAGAGGTCTCATGTGAAAACGAGCAAAGGGGATCGCGTCCGATGCTGCAGTCATGAGATCTAAAACCTCCATGCACATAGCTACTGAAGGGAATGACTGAGACTGAAGGTTCCGACAGGCTGCCACCAATTTCAGACGTCTCTTGTCTGTTAGAGACAAAGTCATGGATACTGAATCTATTTGGAAACCTAAAAAGGTTACCCTTGTCTGAGGAATCAAAGAACTTTTTGGTAAATTGATCCTCCAACCATGTCTTTGAAGAAACAACACTAGTTGATTTGTGTGAGATTCTGCAGAATCTAAAGACTGAGAAAGTACCAAGATATCGTCCAAATAAGGAAACACCGCAATACCCTGCTCTCTGATTACAGAGAGTAGGGCACCGAGAACCTTTGAGAAGATCCTTGGAGCTGTTGCTAGGCCAAAAGGAAGAGCAACAAATTGGTAATGCTTGTCTAGAAAAGAGAATCTCAGGAACTGATAGTGATCTGGATGAATCGGAATATGAAGATATGCATCCTGTAAGTCTATTGTGGACATATAATGCCCTTGCTGAACAAAAGGCAGAATAGTCCCTTTAGTCACCATTTTGAATGTTGGTAATCTTACATAACGATTCAAAACTTTTAGATCCAGAACTGGTCTGAATGAATTCTCTTTCTTTGGGACAATGAACAGATTTGAATAAAACCCCAGACCCTGTTCCTGAAAAGGAACTGGCACTATTACCCCAGATAACTCCAGGTCTGAAACACACTTCAGGAAAGCCTGCGCTTTCTCTGGGTTCACTGGAATGCATGAGAGAAAGAAACTTCTCACAGGTGGTCTTACTCTGAAACCTATTCTGTACCCCTGAGAGACAATGTTCTGAATCCAATGATTTTGGACTAAATTTATCCAAACATCCTTGAAAAATTTTTTTTTTTTGTTTCAAAAGTTTATTGAGATTCAAATTTTTACATAGAAATAAACATACAAAGTAAAATCAATTACAGTCTTGAATCATTTTGTGTCTTACTTTTGAGGGGGTGTGGATAGGGGGGGGTGGGGAGGGGGAGGGAAGTTTAAGTAATGTTACAATAATTATCAATGTTGAGAGGAGGAGTCATTGTACAATAAAGTGTACCGTCCAGGCCTGCATGTGTTTCTAGCTTTGCTAAGAGCTTTTCTGAGGTTTTTTTTTTTTTTTTTTTTTTGGTTTTTTTTCCCTTTTCATTCAGAAGAGGAGTGTATGTAGGTTTCCCACACAAGAAGCATCTGGGCGTATAAGTCTAAAGTTTTATTTTTCATGTAAAAGTATTCTTCCATAGATATAGTGCGATGGTACTCTGCAAGCCAGTGTGCCAGGGAGGGGGTCTTATCTGATTTCCAGTTTCTTGCAATCAGAATTTTAAAACTATTGCTCAGGATATGAAATAGTTTTTTTAACGGAGTAGAAAGTTTTCTCGGGGTCTTGTTAAAGAGCCATAAGCAAGGGTCTAAGGGAGTAGGTATTCCTAGTATTTTACTAGATTCCTGCGCTACCTCGTTCCAAATAGGTATTAATTTACTGCATTGCCACCATATGTGGGACATGTGGCACTCTTCAGATCCACATCTCCAGCATTGAGCTGATTTAAGTTTATATATTTTTTTACATCGTTCTGGTGTTAGGTACCATCTTTGAAGTATTTTTAAATTAAGCTCAACGAATTTGCAGGAGATTGAGGTTTTTTTAATATTTGTGAAAATTTGCAAGGCATCTGTGTAAGTAATTTCTATTCCCAATTCAGTGTTCCATCTGTCTATGTAATATGGTAGAGCTCCGTGGGGTTGTTGTGATAGGAGGGAGTGTGTAATAGATAGAGCGTGTCTGGTTGGGGTGCTTTTATGGCAAATAGATTCGAAGGGTGTCATTGACCTAATCATGTTATTGGATTGTGGGTGTGAAGTGATATATGATTGACACTGTCTATAGAAGAACCAGTCTCCAAGGACGGAGAGGCCCTCAGAGACTAGCTCCTCCACGGTAGGGGAGTGTTGTTCATTTCCCAAGTGGTGGATCTGTAGGGATCTGATGGAGCTACCCGCAAGTCTAGCTGCCATTGAGAGGCCAGGTTGGAATTCGTTATTGTGTGTTAACGGTGTTAAAGGTGAGAGTTTTGTCGATATATTGGGGTACTCAGTCAAAACTCTGTCCCAGACTCTGAAGGTTTCTGATATAATTTGTGTGGTGGTTTTTAAGAATCTATCTCTGTCCCTTGGCGACCAGCAGAGTTGGCCCAGGTGTTGGTTGTGTGTCATGTCATGTTCAAGTTGTACCCATGATTTATCGTTTAGGTTCGAGCACCAATCTATAATTCGTTGTAAAAATGTAGCTTGTCTGTATCTATGGAGATCTGGGACTCCGAGGCCTCCCATTTGTATGGGAAGGAGCATTATCTTTTTGCTAATTCTCGCTCTATTGTTGAGCCAAATGAAGTTTAGGATGTTTGATTGCAGGGTGTTGAGGTAGTTTGTAGGAAGGGGGATGGGTAGAGTTTGAAAAAGGTAGAGGAGTCTTGGAAGGACGTTCATTTTAATTACGTTGATCCTCCCTAACCATGAAATATGCTTCCTTTTCCAGGAGGAGAGATCTGTGATAATTCCTTTAAGGAGTGGTTTGTAATTTAAAGTAAAGAGGTGATCTGGGGATGGCGTGAGTTGGATACCTAGGTATTTTAGTGAGCTTGTTTGCCAGCGGAATGGGCATATGTGTTTGATTAAGTCTATTTCCGTCGTTGGGACATTAATGTTCATAATTTCTGATTTCGTTTTATTAATTAGAAAGTTAGATACAATGCTAAATTCGTCTAACTGATGTATGATGTGTGGTATAGTGGTTAGAGGGTTAGTGATGCAGAACAGCACATCATCGGCATATAACATAATCTTGTGATGTGAGTTGTGTATTTGTAGACCTGTTATTAGGGGGTGGTTTCGTATTTTATGTGCTAGTATTTCTATTACGCAGGCGAATAGCAGCGGGGAGAGGGGGCAGCCCTGTCGTGTACCGTTTGTGATATGAAATGGGGCCGAAAGGGAACCATTTACGTGGACCCTGGCTGTTGGAGTAGAGTACATGGCGAACACCCGATTAATAAAGTCTTGACCCACACCCATTTTTCGTAATACCGCTCTCAGAAACTGCCAACCAACGCGGTCGAACGCCTTCTCCGCGTCGGTCGACAGAACTAAGAGCGGGATTTTTTGTGTGTAGCGTATTCTATAAGTTGTGTAACCCGGACAGTATTGTCTTTTGCTTCCCTGGTTGGTACGAAGCCGACCTGGTCTTTTTCAATTAGTTGCGGTAGTACTGTGTTTAGTCTTACTGCGAGAATTTTAGCGTATATTTTTAAGTCTGTATTTAGGAGTGAGATTGGCCTAAAGTTTTCTACATAATCAGGGCTTTTCCCAGGTTTTGGTATAATGGAGATGAAAGCTTCCAGTGTCCTAGTGGGGAAAGGGTTCTCCGGTGTTATCGAGTTAAAGAGAGATAGAAGGTGCGGGGAAAGGAGATCTATGTATTTTTTATAGTAATAGTTAGTGTAGCCATCAGGGCCTGGGGCTTTGTCCGTGGGGAGGTCTTTTATGGTTCTTTTAATTTCAAGTAGGGTAAAGGGGTTTTGTAGAAAAGTTTGTTGTTCTTCTGTCAGTTCTGGAAGTTTAACGTCTGATAAGTATTTGTCAATAAAGGATGCGTTGGGTTCTGAATTATGTGTATGTGAGTCTGTGGGTTTCGTAGTAAGGTTGTATAGTTTTTCATAGTAGGAATGGAAGGCTTCAGCGATGTTTGAAGTGTCATAATGTGTTTTGTTGTGGGACTTTATTGAGAGAATGTAGTCACGTTGGGTTTTGCGTTTTAATTTGCGGGCAAATAGTCTACTGCATTTGTTGTCTCCTTCGTAATGTGTCTGCTTGAGTTTGAAGGCAAATGCTTTGCATTCTTTATCTAGAAGGTTGGTCACTGTCTGTTTTGTCTCTTGTAATGTTTTAGCTAATTGTGGGTTGTCAGGTGTTCTTTTAAGTTGTGATTCTAGATCATTTGCTTTATTCAAGGAGTCATGTAGCAGTTGTCTCTGTTGTTTTTTGTAATGGGAGTGCATGCTCATTAATTCACCTCGTATAGTTCCCTTATGCGCCTCCCAGATGTTCTGGAATGAGGGTATAGAGTTAATATTAAAATCGAAGAATTCTTTTATTGCTTTTTGAATTTTATCATTGTATAGTGGGTGATCTAATAATTCCTCATTGATTTTCCATATGTAAGTAGAAGGGGAAGCTGAGGGCCATTGTATTGTGCATGAGACTATAGAGTGGTCTGACCAGGTCGCTGGGATTATGGATGATTGTGTAGTTAATGAGAGAGTAGTTACATCAGTTAGTATGTAATCTATGCGAGAGAAACGTGAATGTGGATGAGAAAAGAACGTAAAATCATCTATCTCAGGGTGATGTATTCTCCAAACATCATGTAGTGCCAAATCTCTTAAGCGTTGCTTTATTACCGTCAGTGCTCTATGTGGTGTTGATGAAGTGTGATTCGAGTTATCTCGGTACGGGTCTAGGGATACATTAAGGTCTCCTCCCATTATTAACATACCCTTGGCCACTTCTAAGATTTTCCCAGTGAGGGAGGTTATGAATTTGTCTTGTCCGGTGTTTGGAGCATAGGCGCTTACTAAGGTGGTAATAGTGTTAAATAGTTTCCCCACTAGTATTATATATCTACCTTCTGTATCTTTATGTGAATCGAGTAACTGAAAAGGTATACCCTTCTTTATTAAAATTCCAACTCCATTAGTCTTGGCACTGTTTGAGGAGTAATATGAGGGGCCAAATTTATAGAAGAAAGTTTTAGGTTCTTGTCCCTTTATGAAATGGGATTCTTGTATGAATATCAGGTCCCCTCTCTTATGTTTGATATCTCGCATAACGATGTTTCTTTTGTGTGGGTTATTTAGGCCTTTAGCATTAATCGTTAGAAAAGATAATTGTCTGTTATTGGTTTTATTTTTACTCATGGTGATTTATCCTTGGTGGTACTACGCTGTGTCGGGTATGTGGAAACAGTGTTAGGCTATTTCTCAGGCCTGGACGGTATAAGAACCAACATGGAAATGTGAAATAAAAAGAGCGTATACATTGTACATTTATAAGAGTAAACAATATGAACATTACAGTATGCTTCATTATGCTTAAATGGTCATCAATGGGGGTAGGATAGTTAACTAGGAGGGGGGAATGGCCAGAAGCCAGAGGGAGGATTGAAATTCCTTTCATTTCAATCTGAGGTTTACAGCAGCAAGAATGTAAATATTAAATATAAGAATAACAATGTGATTATCTATGCTAATGGTCAACAACCAAAACCTTGTTAAATTAGAAAGGCCCTTATAGGGTTATGGTGGAGAGAACAGATCAACAGGAAATAACATTTTGCTTAACTTAACTATCAAGTAGCTAAACAGTTAGTGTACTATCTTCTGACTAGTAATGGTGACAAGTTTTATATTTCAAGGTCTTACCCAGGATGAACAGTTCAAATAAGACAATTGTCTTGGTCAGTCTCTTAGTGATACAGGAGAAATGTTCATATTTTCTTTTCGTTTCTTAAGGGACTGAACTTTGTTCCAAGTTGTTTTCTGCAAGCTTGAGAATGGAGTATGTGCAGTTGAGGGTTGGGGGCCTTCGGCTGAGGAGGGTGGGCCAGGTAATTTCAAGAGGATTCCCAGTCCTTTAGAGAGTTTGTTCAGGTCTTGTATACCTTTGTAAATGATGGTAGTTCCTTCATGGGGAACGATTAAGCTGAAGGGGAATCCCCAGCGATATTTGATGTTTCTGTCCTGGAGTATAGAAGTGATGAAACGGGTTTCCTTTCTCTTTTGTATAGTGCTGGGGCTCAGGTCCGGATAAATCTGTAGCTCATGGTCCAAATATGTGATTGTGTGGGAGGATCTAGCTTTCTGCCATATGGTTTCTCTGTCGTTAAATCTGAGGAATTTGAGGATAATGTCCCTGGGGGGAGCATTAGGTGATGGTGGGGGACGGAGAGATCTATGGGCTCTTTCTATTTCTATCGGTGGGGCCTGTTGGTTTCCCAGTATTTGACGAAAAAGTCCTTGTAAGTATTCCAGCAGGTCTGTTGGCTTTATTATCTCGGGTATGCCCCTGATGCGGAGGTTACTCCTCCGTCCCCTATTCTCTAAGTCCTCTATCTTTTCTTGTAGGGCTTCTAACTTGCTTTCATGTGTGCTGGTTTGATTGTATAATGAGCAGACAGCTTCAGTAGTTATGTCTTGCGTTTCTTCAACTGTTACTATCCTCTCTCCCATCTCTGTTATATCTTTGCGCAGCGAGGATAGTTCTCTTGTTATGAGAGATTTGAGAGATTCAAAATCTTCTTTGGATGGTAGTTTTGCTATGTCCTGTTTAAGTTGTATCATGTAGTCAGGAGATGATATTGGGTCATTCTGGAAGGTGCCGTCTGTGGAGTTTGATTCTTGTGTATCTGATGTATTGGATTGGAAAAAGGAGCTTACCAGCGTGTTGGACTGCAACTGTCCTTTAGGGTTTTTGTCCCCTTTGCCTTTGTTCTTGGATGTCATGATTGCTGCAGGTGAGTAATTTAGAAAACTCAGTGTGAGAACTTGTGATGCAGCGATCTGCGGAAGTCTGCTTAGGCCTGATGGCGTATGTTGTGATTTATGCACAATGTGCAGTGCTATGCGTTAATTTCTGATTCGTGTTGTCCTTTTATATTTTATGAGGTAGTTTTAGTGTATGTTCTCTTGTTGATCCGTTGATAACTGTTTTGTTCATCTCCTTAGAGGATTTCCCAATACTGTGCTGATCATTTTATTGTTATTTTTGTGATCCGTTTTTACGGCATGTTATGCATTAAGTGGAGTTATTTGTACCGTGTTCTCTCTGGTGTGAGACTTGTGTGGAGCCTTTTATGAACAAACTGGTGTGAGCTCTTACCCCATCGGGTCTCCGGTCATCGTGTATCGTGAGGGATCCTTTACCGTCGCAGTTGCGAATGTGTAAAAATGGCGACGGAGCGCTCCGTTGCTCCTGCTTTCTGTGAAATTGCATGCGGGTCCGGTCCCTCCCGGTTTCGAGCTTGCTCACATGTGGGACTTTGGTTGTTTAACCACTGTTTGCAGCTGGTTGAAAGAGCTAGACACTGTTTTAAGGGTGACAGGTCTTGCTGCTGTGCCGGAGCGATGTGACTATGCGGCCATTTGCCTGCTTGGCCAAGCTCCGCCTCTATCCTTGAAAATTTTTAATCTGCCCCCTACCAGCTGAGCTGGAATGAGGGCCGCACCTTCATACAGACTTGGGGGCTGGTTTAGATCTCTTAAATGTCTTGGATTTATTCCAGATTGAGGAAGGCTTCCAATTGGAGACCAATTCCTTAGGGGAAGGACTAGGTTTCTGTTCCTTATTTTGTCGAAAGGACGAAAACGGTTAGAAGCTTTAAATTTACCCTTAGATTTTTTATCCTGAGGCAAAAAAGCTCCCTTTCCCCCAGTGACAGTTGAAATTATAGAATCCAACTGAAAACCAAATAATTTATTACCTTGGAAAGAAAGAGATAGGAATGTTGATTTAGAAGTCATATCAGCATTCCAAGATTTAAGCCATAAAGCTCTTCTAGCTAAAATAGCTAAAGACATATATCTAACATCAATTCTGATGATATCAAAAATGGCATCACATTAACAATGCTATACACATTATGATCTGATACTTTTCCAACCAAAAAGTTGAGGCAGCTGCAAAGAAATAGCAGGCCTACGAAGATGACCTGAACATAAATAAGCTTTCCTTAGATAAGATTCAAGCTTCCTATCTAAAGGATCTTTAAAGGAAGTACTATCTTCCGTAGGAATAGTAGTAAGTTTAGCAAGAGTAGAGATGGCCCCATCAACTTTGGGGACCTTTTCCCAAAACTCCAATCTATCAGTAGGCAAAGGATACAATTTTTTAAACCTTGAAGAAGAAGTAAAAGAAGTTCCCAGTCTATTCCATTCCTTAGAAATCATATCTGAAATAGCATCAGGAACTGGAAAAACCTCTGGAATAACTACATGAGGTTTATAAAACGAATTTAAACGTTTACTAGTTTTAGTATCAAGAGGACTAGTCTCCTCTATATCTAATGCAATCAACACTTCTTTTAATAAAGAACGAATATACTCCATTTTAAATAAATAAGAGGATTTGTCAGTGTCAATATCTGAGGCAGGATCCTCTGAATCAGACAGATCCTCATCAGAGATAGATAAATCAGTATGTTGTCGGTCATTAGAAAATTCATCAACTCTATGAGAAGTTTTAAAAGACCTTTTACATTTATTAGAAGGCGGAATGGCAGACAAAGCCTTCTGAATGGAATCAGAAATAAATTCTCTTAAATTTACAGGAATATCCTGAGCATTAGATGTTGATGGACCAGCAACATGTAATGAACTACTACTAATGGAAACATTCTCTGCATGTAAAAGTTTATCATGACAACTATTACAAACCACAGCTGGAGGAACAGTTACCACAAGTTTACAACAAATGCACTTAGCTTTGGTAGAACCGATATCAGGCAGCAGGATTCCAGTAGTAGATTCTGAGACAGGATCAGATTGAGACATCTTGCAGTATGTAAAAGATAAAACAACATATAAAGCAAAATTATCATTTTCCTTATATGACAGTTTCAGGAATGTGAAAAAATGCAATCAAAATAGGCCTCTGACATAAAAAAAAAGACCAGAGGCAAAAGTAATGAGGTCTTAAATAATGAAAAAATGTTTGGCGCCAAGTATGACGCACCACAAACTGACAAAAAAATTTTGGCACCAAAAACGTCCAGAACGCAACCTCGTGAAAAGACTCGGCCAACTAAGACGCCGGAATTGATGAATTTGCGTAAACAAACGTAATTTTTGCGCAAAAAAAGTCTCGCACCAAGAATGACGCAATAACTTATAGCATTTTGCGCTCTCACAAGCCTAATACAGCACACAATATAGAAAGAGTCAATTTGAAAACCTCAGGTAAGACATTTTTTTTTAATTTTTTTTTTAAAGCATTTCCCAGATATTAAACTGACAGTCTGCAAAAAGGAAATATACTGATAAACCTGAATCATGGCAAATATAAGTACAAACATATATTTAGAACTTTATATATAAAGTGCCAAACCATAGCTGAGAGTGTCTTAAGAAAATGAGACATACTTACCAAAAGACACCCATCCACATATAGCAAATAGCCAAACCAGAACTGAAACGAAAATCAGTAGAGGTAATGGTATATAAGAGTATATCGTCGATCTGAAAAGGGAGGTAGGAGATGAATCTCTACGATCGATAACAGAGAACCTATGAAATAGATCGCCGTTAGGAAGACCATTGTATTCAATAGGTGATACTCCCTTCACATCCCTCTGGCATTCACTGTACTCTGAGAGGAACCGGGCTTCAACATGCTGAGAAGCGCATATCAACGTAGAAATCTAGCACAAACTTTCTTCACCACCTCCATAGGAGGCAAAGTTTGTAAAACTGAATTGTGGGTGTGGTGAGGGGTGTATTTGTAGGCATTTTGAGGTTTGGAAAACTTTGCCCCTCCTGGTAGGATTGTATATCCCATACGTCACTAGCTCATGGACTCTTGCCAATTACATGAAAGAAATATATATATATATATATATATATATATATATATATATATATATATATATATATATATATATATATATATATATATATATATATAGAAAGAGAGAGAAAACATAGAAGGGTTTTCCCCATGTGAAGAGCATTGGAATGTAAAATATTTACAGTAGATACACAGTAAAACACATTTATAAAATATTAAAAATGATTTTTCTTGGTTATATATGTGTGTGTGTATATATTTATGTGTATATATATATATATATATATATATATATATATATATATATATATATATATATATATATATATATATATATATATATATATACACACACACACACACACACATTATATACACACACACACACATTATATACACATATATATATATGTGTGTATATAAACATAAATACACATGTATACATATGTGTGTTGATATGTACTATGTATATGTACCAATATAACTTTTTTGTTCATTTATATTAATAATTTTGTGTTAGATAATGTATATATGAGTAAAACTTTATTTTAATGAAGGGCTATTAGTAGTTTAGATTAGGAGGTGTTTTTATTTTGGGGGGGCTTTTTTATTTTCATAAGGATTAGGTTTAATTTTTTTATTTTTGATAATTTGGTTTATTATTTTCTGTAATGTTAGACTTTTATTTTTTGTAATATTAGATTAATTTAATTTAATCTTAGTTTTATTCTTTTTTTTAAGTAATAGATTTTTTATTTTAATTGTAACTTAGTATTGTTTATTTTATGTAATTGTGGGTAATTTAGGGGGTGTTAGGTTAGGGGGCTTAGTAATTAAATTAGTTATTTGCGTTGTGGCGGGTTGGCAGTTTAGGGGTTAATAGGTTAATTAGGTTTAATGCGTTGTGGGGCATTGGCGGATTAGGGGTTAAAAGGTTAATTAGGTTTAATGCGTTGTGGGGGGTTGTCAGATTAGGGGTTAATACTTTTATTATTAGTTGCAATGTGGGGGGATTGTGGATATAGGGGTTTTGACGTGTCGGGTTAATTTTTGGGAGGCAGGTTAGACTTTTAGGGGCGATTTAACATGTTTTAAAATTTTCCGCACATTTCTGGACATCGCTAGTTTATCAGACTTACGGCAGTTTATGAACTGCCTACAAGGTTTATTAGATTCCCAATGTGCAAGGTAAATTTACGGCGACGCGGGTTTCAGCAGTTGCATTGAAGCCTGCGCCGTATATATAATCTCCCCCATTAAGTTGCAACTTAATTCTAGTGGGCAACAAAAGTACAACACTATATTCCAGCAGATTGTTGAGTCAGTCCTGCAACTGTTTCTAGACAGCTGATAGCCACAACAAGTTTTGGTTAACCAATAGGTTCTAGCAGTGTTTTACTGTATGAATAGCGTTCCCAGACACACACAAATGTTTTTTTTCACTGAGATGAAACCATATGGGCAGCACAATTTATTACAGAGTTGCAGCAATTAGCACTTAGCTAATAATTAGCAGTCAGGATCAACAATTTTGTATCTGTGAAACTCCATGAGCCACTCTGCAGTTTTATTTCAGCTGTTTTGTTGATATATCAGATATCTTTCCCTATTAAACCCTCTAAAGGTACCCCAGACTTATTAATTGGGTAATGCTAAAGCTTTCTTCACTGAGGTTTACCCTGAGAGGACCGTTCGCAAGTATGTCCCATATGTACCAGCACTGCAAATTGGAACACAATAAAAGAAGGGCGATTTTAACACATCCATTTGCAGGAGCTAGACCTAGGTGTCTTGGACTCCTTAACCCACTAATTCTTCTGCTGAATTTCCAGTGTTAAAAGTTACAGTAATTAAAAAAGAAAAAAAAGTCTGGGTCAATATATAACACAGATGGTAGACCTTCAGGTGTTTGCCTATGGCTATTTCAACATTAAGCCTATAACATGAGCTATCAGCCCAAAGTACCTGTTTTTACCCACGGAAAGGCATCTAGGCCACAGCAGTGGCAATACTCCGGCAGCCCAATGTTTTCTTCCTCCACAAGTCTCAGTGATGCCACTATGTTACTTGTGCATGGGTTGTTAGAGGGTGCATCACCAAGCCCTTTCGTCCTGGCCTCTGATGTTGGATTCTCAGCGTGTTGCTGTAAATTCCAGAGCACCATCTTGACCAGAACCTCCTGCACGTGAGTCACATCCACATTAGACGTATACCAGAAGCCCTTCCAGGTGACCCCTACTACCCCAGGTCCAAAGTACTTACCTGTCAACTTTAGTATGCTGTTACTTCTTAAAGATCCTTGGCAACGTGCTTGCACTGCCTAGGATAGACTTGTCTACTAGAAGCAGTTGCTGCAGCTGAGGTAAGCACAGTGGACTAATGAGTTGACAGGTCCAATGTACTTACCTGTCAACTCATTTGTCCACTGTGCTTACCTCAGCTGCAGCAACTGCTTCCAGAAGACAAGTCCATCCTAGGCAGTGCATGCACGGTACAAAGGATCTTTAAGAAGTAACAACATACTAAAACCCAGTGGATTGTTCGATAAATCCACATTTTACCTGTAAAGGGCTGTGACATTTCTCACTCCAAAAAAGATCTTTCACTGCCTGTCTGATAACTCCATGTCTACCCCTCTGTCCAAAAGGGCACTGTAAGTAGGAAATGGGTCTCAGATTAGTTAGAGAAACCCTCTCAATGATGAGTAAATTAAGCATTTACATCACTCCACCAAGGAGTTAAGAAATAACTGATGATTCATGGTACGTAGGAGGGATTTAAAGCTCTGGTATGTTGCAGTGTCTTTTTTCCTCCTCCTAGTAGTCAGGAGGGTAATTCCCACAAGTGGAATCTCACAGATAACACGGTAATCTATGCAAACAATTCCTATCTGCCGCAGCTTGAAGCAGTGCCCCAAGATCAGTTCACAGAGGTAGAAAAGTGGATCTCCAAAAACAAACTCTTCCTAAACACTGACAAAACTGTCACAATGCTCTTTGGAATGGGACCTAAATTACACAAATTACAAAATTCCCATCTACGCATCAAAACAAAATCCAATTGCATACTTCAGGAAAGGGACTTTAGGAACGGGGAGTACCTATTTGGGGATTAGATTTAGGCTTTTTTTTTTTTTTAGGTGAATGCCCTTTTTTAAGCTGAATGCCCTTTAGGGGCAATTGGTAGTTTAGTTTTTTTAGTGTTGTTTTTTTTTATTTTGGGGGGTTTGGTGGGTGGGGGTTTTTACTGTTCGGGGGGACTTAGTATTTTTAAATTTAAAAGATCTGTTTAACTTAGGGCAATGCCCTACAAAAGGCCCTTTTAAGGGGTATTGATAGTTTTGTTTAGATTAGGGGCTGTTTTTATTTTGGTGGGGCTTTTTTATTTTCATAGGGATTAGGTTTAGTTTTGATAATTTTGTTTATTATTTTCTGTAATGTTAGACTTTTTTATTTTTTGTAATATTAAATTAATTTAAACTTAGTTTTTTTATTTTTAAAGTAATGTTAGTTTTTTTTTAATTTTAATTGTAATTTAGTATTTTTCAATTTTAGGTAATTGGAGTTAATTTAGGTAGTGTTAGGTTAGGAGGCTTAGTAATTAAATTAGTTATTTGCATTGTGGGGGGTTGGTGGTTTAGGAGTTAATAGATTTTTTAGGTTTATTGCAATGTGGGGGGTCGGCGGTTTAGGGTTAATAGCTTAATTAGTTACTTTGTGATGTGGGGGGGATAGCGGATTAGGGGTTAATACTTTAATTAGGTAGATTGCGATGTGGGTGAATGGGGAATTAGGGGTTAATAGTTTATTTCGGCATATTGCGATGTGGGGGTTGGCGGATTAGAGGTTATTATACTTTATTAGTTATTGCGGTGGGGGATGGCGGTTGACAGGTAGATAGATATTGCGCATGCATTAGGTGTTTGTTAATACTTCCAGGGAGTTACGGTGCTCACATTTTCAGCGCTAAGGCTTGCTGCGTCTGCCTATGTGTGCTAGGTGAAAATGGAGTAAAATTTCACCATTTTCGCCATCCTTGTGCTGATTATGTGATACTGACTTGCAACGCTGTTCTATGTTTATGGGAGTAAAATTAGCGGACGACAGGTGAAATATTCGCGATGCATTTATATGCGGCGCTGTGTATGTGATAGCAATATACGACTAAAAAACAGCGTCGCCGGCTTTTGCGGGCGATGCCGCATATGTAATCTCTTGAGTATTTATGCTACATACTCCTTTAGACTAAGAGGAAGGGAAAATTTGAATTGCATAAGCTTTTGCATAGGGGAAAAATATTTTTTGAGTAATATAAGATTGCTCTTTAGGCCTTGTGCATATCAGTATTTGCTCCTTTTCTTTATACTGTTATTTATGCATTTTGCTATGAGCATTGCAAGGGGGAGATGCTGTTTAAACCTATTGGGTAACAAAACTTTTTGAGGATATAATCTGGTTAGAAACACTTACGGTAAACGACTGATTTAATATAGTGTTGCACTTTTGCTGTCCACTAGAATTAAGCTGCAATTTATTGAGAGCTCATTCTATACATTCCCTTAGATTAAGATAAAGGAAAAAGGAATGATTGCTCTATAGGCCTTGTGCATGTTAGTATTTGCTTCTTTTCTTTATCCTAGGTTAATTATGGATTCTGCTATGAGCCTTAGCATAAATATTGCATTGTATTGCATTCTCCTCTTATCACGAGCAGGGGTGTTGTTTTTTTTTTTTTTATTCATGCACTAAATACACTTCTAAATAAAAGTACTTTGGACCTACTTATTCCACTGGCTATTAGTATGATCATGTACACATAATTCACATAATCTGGGGACATACATTAATGCACCATACACCTTTCAGTTTTAAGCATTTTTAAAAATTCTGTTTAAATGTAAATGAGGCGACTTTCTCTTTAAATTTAGTGCAGCTGTCTTTAGCACACAGCTTCTTTCCCTCGCCTATACTAAAAAAAAATTCCTTCAGGTTTTTGGCTTTGGTGCTTACCAATAGCGTAGGTGCGCTAAGGGTTAACCTTTTAGCGTACCTTCCTGTCTTTATCCTTCCCTGTTCCTGTAGTGCTCTGATCAGCTTAGTGTGTTGGGAGAAGGTCTCATGACCTGTGGAGGCGGTGATCATATCAGAGCTTTTCTCTTATTGAGGAACAAATTTATTTAACTCTTCACTGTGTTACTTATGTAGCCTTTGCTGTTCATTACAGTTATTTTAGTGTTTATTTGACAGTACTTTATTACCGTTTTCCTTTCAGCGTTTATCCATACTTAAGCCATTTCTTACCATTACAATGAAGCAACCTAATGCCGCTCAAGGCATCTGGTCTGTAAGTTAATCCTTTAGAAGGGAGCTGTGGAAATGATGCACATTATTGCTAAGATTGCTGCTTTTGCTGTTTTGGTCAGACAAGCTTTTTGGCTCAAATTCATATCTGTTGATATGGTTTTTAAATGCAGGCTACTATCCCTTCCCTTTCAGGGTAAAACCTTGTTTGGGCCAGTACTGGATGTTATTGCCACAGTCACTGGGGGTAAAGGAGCTTTTCTGCCCCAGAATAAAAATTCTAAGGGTAAGCTTAGATGCACAGGACATTTTTGTTTATTTCGGCAATATGAGAATCAGAACGCTTCCTTCTCTGTCCAGAGTTCTTGTTACCCCAAATCGTCTTGGAGGACAGGGTTATCTAATAAGCATTTGTTAAAAACCTCCCCAAGTAAAGTTTTTCCTGTCTCAAGTACCTTGATATCCTTTAAAAGCCCAAGCTTTTCTGTGTAAAACATCTGGAACCTATGAGAGTTATTGTTCCAGTTCCAATCTTTTTATAGTACCAAAAAGGAGGGTACTTTTTGGCCTATCTTGAATTTCAAAATTTTAAACAAATTTCTGAAAGTTTTTACTATCAAGAGGGAGATAGTCTACAGTTCCTTTAATGCATGAGGGTCAGTTTATGTCAACCATAGACTTAAAAGATGCTTATTTACATATTCCCATTCACAGGGATCATGTCAGGTTCCTGAGAATTGCTTTTCTACAGAAGCATGATCAATTTGTGGCCCTACCTTTTGGTCTGGCAACAGCACCCAGAGTGTTTACCAAGGTTCTAGGATATCTGTTGACTGTGGATCGAGTTCAAGGAATCTATGTAGGGCCTTACTTGGATGATCTTTTCATCTGGCTGTCCCACACTCAAACAATCCTTTAATTTCTTCACAGTCACAATTGGAAAATAAATCTTTCAAAGAGCTCCTCAATTAGGGTCTGCCAGGTATATATCTCATGGCCTGTTGCTTGAATCACACGCTTCCCCATTATTGTGCTAGGTTTCATGACCCTCAGGCAAGTCTAACCGATGCCCTAGTGGTTCCCTGGCCATTCAACCTTATTTACATGTTACCTCTGTTTGTGTTGCTTTCCAGTATGATAGCCAGAATCATGCAACAACAATTCTGATTGCTCCAGTGTGGCCTCACAGGATTTGCTTTGCAGATCTAGTATAAATGTCCTCATGCCCGCCTTAGAGGCTTCCTCTTAGAAGGGATCTTCTTTCTCCTGGCCTAACAATTGAACATGTATTGCTGTCCCAGACAGGTTTTTCTGCCAGGCTAGGAAGCCTATTACCAGGGTTATTTGGACAACCTTTTTCTCTTGGTGTGCTCAGATGGTATACTATTATAGTGAGCTAGTTCTCGGCTTTATTTATCTTTTTCCATAAGAAAATTGCTAAAATTCCAGCGTTTTAGAACTTTGTTCAGGCTATGATCAGAATTAAACCAGTTATTGGTCCAATTTCCCCTCCTTGGAATTTTAATCTGGTTTTGAGGGTTCTACAGGCCACACCTTTTGAATCTATGTATTGTTTAGAGCTTTTAGTGTTGACTTGAAAAAATAATTTCCTGATTTATTTTTTTTTAGGATAAATCTGTGCTTCAGATTAGTTATTCATTTATTCCTAGGGTGGTATCAACAGATACTAATAACTAGGAAATTGTGGTTTCTTCTTTTTGTCCAGCTCTCAAATATATTGTGGAAGCTACAAAGAATTTCAAACTTTCTTCTTTTTTTGTAAGTTTTTCTTGACCTCACAAAGGTAAGAAAGTTATGACTGTTATTTTAGCTGCTTTGCTTAGAGCCTTCATTCATAAGGCATATTTGGTTGAGGGGAAGACTCCTTACTGCTTATTCTATTAGAGCAGTTGCCACTTTTTGGGACTTTTGTATCGAGGCTTATATTGATTAGATTTGTATGACAGCTACTTGGTCCTCTTTGCATACTTTTTTAAAGTTGTATCACTTTGATGTGTTTCCAGTTTGCCTCTTCTGAGGCTGCTTTTGGCATGAAAGTTCTGCAGTCCATAGTGATCAGTAACATACCTACCTTAACTATTTGTTCCCCCTATTTCATGGTGATCTCATGGACTTCACTACTTAGGTATAGATTTTCACATGTTATGTCTTTCTGGTGAAAAAAAACAAAATATATGCTTACTTCGTAAATTAATGGTGAGAGTCCACGAGCCCCGCCATTTCTTTTGCCACCCTTTTGGTTCCTGCTATTCAGTTTCCTCCATCTACTTGGCTATATGTATTGAAGATTCAAGGTGAGTGGGAGTTATTTAAAACTCTGGTATGTTGGGGTGTCTTTTGCCTCCTCCTAGGGGTCAGGAGGGTAATTGTCCATGTATTTCAATCAGCCAATTAGAATTAAGGTTGAAAAAATCCTATTGGCTGTTGCAATCAGCCAATAGGATTGAGCTTCAATCCTATTGACTGATCCAATCAGCCAATAGGATTGAGCTTGCATTCTATTGGCTGTTCCAATCAGCCAATAGAATGCAAGCTCAATCCTACTGGCTGAATGGATCAGCCAATAGGATTGAAGCTCAATCCGGTTGGATGAAGACTTATGCCCAGTTGGATGAAGACTTCTGCCGCTTCGTTGAGGATGGATGTCGGGTCTTCAAAAACTGTAAGTGGATCTTCGGGGGTTAGTGTTAGGCTTTTTTAAGGGTTTATTAGGTGGGTTTTATTTTTAGGTTAGGGGTTTAGGCACTTGAAAAAGGGCAATGGGTAGCTTAGGTTTTTTAGTTAGAATTTTATTTGTGGGTGTTGGTTGTGTGGGTGGTGGGTTTTACTGTTGGGGGGTTGTTTGTTACAGGTAAAAAAGGTGCTTTCTTTGGGGCAATGCCCCGCAAAATGCCCTTTTAAGGGCTATTGGTAGTTTAGTTTAGGCTAGGGTTTTTTTTTTATTTGGGGGGGGTTTGATAGGGCTATTAGATTAGGTGTAATTAGTTTAAATATCTGATAAAAATATTTTTGTGTAATTTAGTGGGGGGGGGGGTTGTAATTTAGGTAATTGTATTTAATTAATGTAACTGATTTTATTGTAGTGTAAGGTTAGGTGTTAGTGTAAGACAGGTTAGGTTTTATTTTACAGGTAAATTTGTATTTATTTTAGCTAGGTAGTTAGTAAATAGTTAACTCTTTACTAATTATTCTACCTAGTTAAAATAAATACAACTTCGCCTGTGAAATAAATTAGATTAGGGGTGTTTAGACTCGGGGTTTATGTTAGGGTGTTAGGTGTAAACATACATGTACGCCTAGATTTAGAGTTTTGCGTTAGAAGGGGTGCGTTAGCTACGCATGTTTTTTTTCCCCCACACCTTTTAAACAACGCTGGTATTTAGAGTTCACTGAAGGGCTGCGTTAGGCTCCTAAAAGGGAGCGTAGAGCATAATTTACCGCCACTGCAGCTCTCAATACCAGCGTTGCTTACGGACGCGGCCAGCTTCAAAAACGTGCTCGTGCACGATTCCCCCATAGGAAACAATGGGGCAGTTTGAGCTGAAAAAAAACACCTGCAAAAAAGCAGCGTTCAGCTCCTAACGCAGCCCCATTGTTTCCTATGGGGAAACACTTCCTAAGTCTGCACCTAACACCCTAACATGTACCCCGAGTCTAAACACCCCTAACCTTACACTTATTAACCCCTAATCTGCCACCCCCCGCTATCGCTGACCCCTGCATATTATTTTTAACCCCTAATCTGCCGCTCCGTACACCGCCGCAACCTACGTTATCCCTATGTACCACTAATCTGCTGCCCCTAACACCGCCGACCCCTATATTATATTTATTACCCCCTAATCTGCCCCCCCCCCAACGTCGCCACTACCTACCTACACTTTTTAACCCCTAATCTGCCGACCGGACCTCACCGCTACTATAATAAATGTATTAACCCCTAATCCGCCTCACTCCCGACTCAAAAACCCTATAATAAATAGTATTAACCCCTAATCTGCCCTCCCTAACATCGCTAACAAGCTAAGTCTAACCCTAATACTAACACCCCCCTAGGTTAAATATAATTTAAATCTAACGAAATAAAATTAATCTTATTAAATAAATTAATCCTATTTAAAGCTAAATACTTACCTGTAAAATAAACCCTAATATAGCTACAACATAAATAATAATTATATTGTAGCTATTTTAGGATTAATATTTATTTTACAGGCAACTTTGTATTTATTTTAACTAGGTACAATAGCTATTAAATAGTTAATAACTATTTAATAGCTACCTAGTTAAAATAATTACAAAATTACCTGTAAAATAAATTCTAACCTAAGTTACAATTAAACCTAACACTACACTATCAATAAATTAATTGAATAAACTACCTACAATTATCTACAATTAAATCAACTAAACTGAATTACAAAAACAAACAAACACTAAATTACAAAAAATAAAAAAAGATTACAAGAATTTTAAACTCATTACACCTACTCTAAGCCCCCTAAAAAAATAACAAAGCCCCCCAAAATAAAAAAATGCCCTACCCTATTCTAAAATAAAAATTAAACAGCTCTTTTACCTTACCAGCCCTTAAAAGGGCCTTTTGCGGGGCATGCCCCAAAGAAAACAGCTCTTTTGCCTGTAAAAAAACATACAATACCCCCCCACATTACAACCCACCACCCACATACCCCTAATCTAACCCAAACCCCCCTTAAAAAACCTAACACTAAGCCCCTGAAGATCTTCCTACCTTATCTTCACCACGCCGGTATCACTGATCTGTCCAGAAGAGGGTCCGAAGTCTTCATCCTATCCGGCAAGAAGAGGTCCAGAAGAGGCTCCGAAGTCTTCATCCTATCCGGCAAGAAGAGGAGATCCGGACCGGCAAACATCTTCATCCAAGCGGCATCTTCTATCTTCATCCATCCAATGAGGAGCGGCTCCATCTTCAAGACCTCCGGCGTGGAACATCCTCTTCTCCCGCCATCTTGGATGACGTCCCTTAAAGGAACCTTCATTCATCTAGTCGTCGGGAGAAGAGGATGTTCCGCGCCGAAGGTCTTGAAGATGGAGCCGCTCCTCGTCGGATGGATGAAGATAGAAGATGCCGCTTGGATGAAGATGTTTGCCGGTCCGGATCTCCTCTTCTTGCCGGATAGGATGAAGACTTCGGAGCCTCTTCTGGACCTCTTCTTGCCAGATAGGATGAAGACTTCGGACCCTCTTCTGGACGGATCGATGATACCCGGCGTGGTGAAGATAAGGTAGGAAGATCTTCAGGGGCTTAGTGTTAGTTTTTTTAAGGGGGTTTTGGGTTAGATTAGGGGTATGTGGGTGGTGGGTTGTAATGTGGGGGGGGTATTGTATGTTTTTTTACAGGCAAAAGAGCTGTTTTCTTTGGGGCATGCCCCGCAAAAGGCCCTTTTAAGGGCTGGTAAGGTAAAAGAGCTTTTTAATTTTTATTTTAGAATAGGGTAGGGCTTTTTTTTATTTTGGGGGGCTTTGTTATTTTTTTAGGGGGCTTAGAGTAGGTGTAATTAGTTTAAAATTCTTGTAATCTTTTTTTATTTTTTGTAATTTAGTGTTTGTTTTTTTTGTAATTTAGTTTAGTTGATTTAATTGTAGATAATTGTAGGTAGTTTATTGAATTAATTTATTGATAGTGTAGTGTTAGGTTTAATTGTAACTTAGGTTAGGATTTATTTTACAGGTAATTTTGTAATTATTTTAACTAGGTAGCTATTAAATAGTTATTAACTATTTAATAGCTATTGTACCTCGTTAAAATAAATACAAAGTTGCCTTTAAAATAAATATTAATCCTAAAATAGCTACAATATAATTATTATTTATATTGTAGCTATATTAGGGTTTATTTTACAGGTAAGTATTTAGCTTTAAATAGGATTAATTTATTTAATAAGATTTATTTTATTTCGTTAGATTTAAATTATATTTAGGGGGGTGTTAGTGTTAGGGTTAGACTTAGCTTTAGGGGTTAATACATTTATTAGAGTAGCGGCGAGGTCCGGTCGGCAGATTAGGGGTTAATACTTGAAGTTAGGTGTCGGCGATGTTAGGGAGGGCAGATTAGGGGTTAATACTATTTATTATAGGGTTTTTGAGTCGGGAGTGAGGCGGATTAGGGGTTAATACATTCATTATAGTAGCGGTGAGGTCCGGTCGGCAGATTCGGGGTTAATAAGTGTAAGTAGGTAGTTTATGGGTGTTAGTGTACTTTAGAGCACAGTAGTTAAGAGCTTTATGAACCGGCGTTAGCCCATAAAGCTCTTAACTCCTGACTTTTTCCTGCGGCTGGAGTCTTGTCGTTAGAGTTCTAA
Source organism: Bombina bombina (assembly GCF_027579735.1). NCBI lineage: Eukaryota > Metazoa > Chordata > Amphibia > Anura > Bombinatoridae > Bombina > Bombina bombina. Next base: position 1,220,504,978 of record NC_069499.1, read on the forward strand.
CGCTCACTTCAGCCAAGACTCTAAATACCAGCGTTAGAAAGATCCCATTGAAAAGATAGGATACGCAATTGATGCAAGGGGATCTGCGGTATGGAAAAGTCTCGGCTGGAGAGTGAGCGTTAGACCCTTACCTATAAGACTCTAAATACCAGCGGTAGGCCAAAACTAGTGTTAGGACCCCCTAACGCTGGTTTTGACGGCTAACGCAGAACTCTAAATCTAGGCGTTAGCTTCCCCATAGGAATCAATGGAGCTGCGTTACGGAGCTTAACGCTCCTTTTTTGCAGGTGTTAGGCTTTTTTTAGCCGGCTTTCCCCATTGATGTCTATGGGGAAATCGTGCACGAGCACGTAAAACCATCTTACCGCCGCTCACCGCAGCGCTGGTATTGGAGGGCGGTATGGAGCTCAATTTTGCTCTATGCTCACTTTTTACCTGCTAACGCCAGGTTTTTGTAAACCTGTAATACCAGCGCTGTAGGTAAGTGAGCGGTGACAATAACTTGCAAGTTAGTACCGCTCATAACGCAAAACTCGTAATCTAGCCGTAAATTAATAATAACCTTAGAGCAGAATGATGTTTTTTTTCCCCTCCAAACTCCAAATCATTTAATGTACTTCAAATTTGTTGAGGAATGTTTTCATTCCCAGTTTGTGGCACTTCTTTTTGGCTAGGCTTCTGTTCCAATGCAATTTATAATGACATTGTTTCTGTAGTCGTTTATTAGGACAATATATTAGTTCAGTCAATGTCAGCAGAGAACGCAGTCTTCCTATTTTCATGGGGATTCTGGCATTTTAGAAATGTAGTTGGTACATCCAAAAAGTTCTTAAATAAAAAAAAAAATTAAAAAATTACTTTCCAATAATTTATCTTGATACCCAGCATGAAAGATTTAGAAAATTACGCAATTGCCCTTTAAAATATTTCATCTTGCTGTTGTGTTTCATGACGTCAAAGCTTACAAGGTTGTTTTCTTTTTATTTCATGCATATCATAGAGTTGACTGTTTTATGCATAGTTTTTGTTTTGTTTGTTTTGTAATATTTTAAAAACATATTTATGATGTCAGTATCTTTTGATTTAAATGGATCTAATTTCGCCACTCACCGCTCTAAAAAATCTTTATCAATTCCTCAATTTTCAACAAGGAAGTTGTAGCAATTTTTGTCATGGACATATTTGTTCACAAACAAGTTTTATTGATACTAGGTCAATGTCTGTTTGTTTTTCATATATAGCAGGCTGTTTTGTAAGGTCATGAATGATAACCTGAAAACATATCACCATTTCCCAGGTTATTTAAAGCTGTGTCCTGCATTTATCATGGTCTATGCTGACACGGTTCCCAGGCCTTAGGGGTTTCCAATGTAGCATTTGCTGCTGGAATTAAGCATTGAACAAGCAAAGTCTTGTGTAACCCTACACCCTTTTCTTGTGCAACCATTTCTTAAAAAAGATTTTGTAAAAACAAACATTTAGTGCAACTCTTTCTTATCAACTGAGATACACCAAGAGCAATCATTTGAAAATAAATGTGCATAACTAAAGAAAGAAAGAAGGATGGTGATGGATATAAAAGATAATTACCACTCAACAAGACAATCTTGGTTGTGTAAATAATACTTGTCCCTTGAATAGACAGTAAAGTAAAAATGTAATTGGCTGATCGGAACAGCCAATAGAATGCGAGCTCAATCTGATTGGCTGATTGGATCAACCAATCGGATTGAACTTGAATCTGATTGGCTGATTCAATCAGCCAATCAGATTTTTCCTACCTTAATTCCGATTGGCTGATAGAATCCTATCAGCCAATCGGAATTCGAGGGACGCCATCTTGGATGACGTCATTTAAAGGAACCTTCATTTGTCGTTAGTCCGTCGGTGAGGAAGGATAGCTCCGCGTCGGCTGCTTCAAGATGGACCCGCTCCGGATGGAAGAAGATAGAAGATGCCGCCTGGATGAAGACTTTGGACCCTCTGGAGGACCTCTTCTTGCCGGATAGGATGAAGACTTCGGACCCTCTGGAGGAACTCTTCTTGCCGGATAGGATGAAGACTTCGGACCCTCTTCTGGACGGACCCGGCTGGGTGACAAGGTATGGAGATCTTCAGGGGCTTAGTGTTAGGTTTTTTAAGGGGGGTTTGGGTGGGTTAGATTAGGGGTATGTGGGTGGTGGGTTGTAATGCTGGGGGGGTATTCTATGCTTTTTTTTTACAGGCAAAAGAGCTGATTTCTTTGGGGTATACCCCGCAAAAAGCCCTTTTAAGGGCTGGTAAGGTAATAGAGCTGTTAACTTTTAATTTTAGAATAGGGTAGGGCATTTTTTTTATTTTGGGGGGCTTTGTTATTTTTTTAGGGGGCTTAGAGTAGGTGTAATTAGTTTAAAATTCTTGTAATCTTTTTTTATTTTTTGTAATTTAGTGTTTGTTTTTGTAATTTAGTGTTTTTTTTTTTTGTAATTTAGTTTAGTTGATTTAATTGTAGGTAATTGTAGGTAGCTTAGTTAATTAATTTATTGATAGTGTAGTGTTAGGTTTAATTGTAACTTAGGTTAGGATTTATTTTACAGGTAATTTTGTAATTCTTTTAACTAGGTAGCTATTAAATAGTTATTAACTATTTAATAGCTATTGTACCTAGTTAAAATAAATACAAAGTTGCCTGTAAAATAAATATAAATGCTAAAATAGCTACAATATAATTATTCGTTATATTGTAGCTATATTAGGGTTTATTTTACAGGTAAGTATTTAGCTTTAAATAGGATTAATTTATTTAATAAGAAATAATTTATTTCGTTAGATTTAAATTATATTTAACTTAGGGGGGTGTTAGGGTTAGGGTTAGACTTAGCTTTAGGGGTTAATACATTTATTATAGTAGCGGTGAGGCAGATTAGGGGTTAATAAAATTTATGATAGGGTTTGCGAGGCGGGAGTGAGGCAGTTTAGGGGTTAATACATTTATTATAGTGGCGGCGAGGTCCGGTCGGTAGATTAGGGGTTAATAAGTGTAGGTAAGGTAGCAGCGACATTGGGGGGCAGATTAGGGGTTAATAAATATAATGTAGGTGTCGGCGACATTGGGGACAGCAGATTAGGGGTTCATAGGGATAATGTAGGTTACGGTGGTATCCGGAGCGGCAGATTAGGGGTTAATAATAAAATGCAGGGGTCAGCGATAGTGGGGGCGGCAGATTAGGGGTTAATAAGTGTAAGGTTAGGGGTGTTTAGACTCGGGGTACATGTTAGGGTGTTAGGTGTAGACTTAGAAACTGTTTCCCCATAGGAAACAATGGGGCTGCGTTAGGAGCTGAACGCTGCTTTTTTGCAGGTGTTAGGTTTTTTTTCAGCTCAAACTGCCCCATTGTTTCCTATGGGGAAATCGTGCACAAGCACGTTTTTCAAGCTGGCCGCTACCGTAAGCAACGGTGGTATTGAGAGTTGAAGTGGCGGTAAATTATGCTCTACGCTCCCTTTTTTGGAGCCTAACGCAGCCCTTCAGAGAACTCTAAATACCAGCGTTATTTAAAAGGTGCGGGGGGGAAAAAACACGCGTAGGTAACGCACCCCTTTGGCCTCAAAACTCTAAATCTAGGTGTATGGTAGCAATGTTTGCAACAATGTAATGGATTGCTTCACACACTATGACCAACAATTCTGCGAGAGAATGCTAAAGACAAGTGTAAAGGTTTACTTTTCAACAAAGGATAGCAATAGAATGAAATTTGATAATAGAAGTAAATTTAAAGTTGTTTTTTTTTTTAAAAGACGTGCTCTACCTAAACAATGAAAGTTTAATTTTGATTTTACTGTCCCTTTAAAGCTAAAGTTTGTGCACATAGAAACAGGTATACAATCAACAACTAAAAATAAACTGCTCCCATAATAGACGTCATTTTAGGGTTGCACTGAAAATCTTATGTCAGCTGTCACTCAAGCTCTAAGCCAATGGTGCTATTTTTTCTGTTGTAGTTAACTACAACAGAGAAAAATGTTCATATAAGATATAAATTGGTCTTGAAAAAGGTCCTTGCGTGGACCGAAACGTCGACCAGACAAGATGACTATTTATATGAGGAAATAAAAAGTTGAAGTTATATTGAAATCTTAAGTCCTGAGAGTGCCTCTTCATTTCAAGAAAACATTTCTACATATAACTATAAAGAAAGAGCACCCAGCCATAGAAATTAAAAACAGTAAGTGCTTGGAACTATTGACTTGACTATATATATATATATATATATATATATATATATATATATATATATATATATATATATATATATATATATATATATATATATAAATAATAGAGAAAAGACAAGTACACAGGGGGTGCACCTAGTGCAATAAACATGCTAGGTGACTTTAAATAAAAAGCTATGCAGAACACTCACGTGGTTCCACCTCAAACGTGTGAGGTGTGTTAAAGGCACTTGTGGTATAGTAGTAGATGCTCCTCCTCCACGAAATCTCCTGCCTGGATCAAACTGCTCCCTTGGACACACTCAAACTGCATGTGAGTACACCTCCACATGTACAGCTAGTCAGATGTCCTTAAACCTTAGGTAAAAATAGGGAAAGGCCAGGGGCTACTTTATACAAAGGAGATTTATTCAGACATGTAATTATATACAAATGTCAGTAAAAAGTTCACAAAACAGGAAGGTCACATCCGACCATAAAGTATATAAAACCACATAAAAAACGTATCAGAAATGAATAAAAACAACAATAATTTACACAGACTTGCTAACAGCACAAGCCAGATCCACAGCTGCTGCAGAAGATAAACCACATGCAGCTGATCAGCTAATTCGCCATTTAGCAAGCAAGTAATGAATACTGAATGGCGGGGGGCAGTCGTTTATTGGACTAGGTGCACCCCCTGTGCACTTGTCTTTTCTCTATTTCATAGAATACCTGGGAGGATCCTCTCTGGAAGAGGTGAATCTTTTTTGCATGGACTGAGCTGCACTCCGTGGGGATTGTTTGGAACAGAGCCTAAAAAAACCTATTAGACATTCTCTCCAAAGGACTGCCTACCTAGATAGATATATTCACTTGCTGTTACCATACTAGATTCGCTTGTGTATATATATTTTCTTCTTAAACGGGAAGAGTCCACAGCTGCATTCATTACTTTTGGGAATTCAGAACCTGGCCACCAGGAGGAGGCAAAGACACCCCAGCCAAAGGCTTAAATATGTCCCCCACTTCCCTCATCCCCCAGTCATTGTTTGCCTTTCGTCACAGGAGGTTGACAGAGAAGTGTCAGAAGTTTGAAGATAATCTCTTATGGAGGGCAGTACTCTTTCAAATGAGACTGGAGTTTTAAGTAATCTTGTCAGCCTCTCAGTGAGAACAGGGATGAAAGTTAGAGTCCGGAGATGCAGGGAGTGTCGTCTCTGAGAAACCATTCCAACTCATGTTAACAGCTCCTTGGCAATCAGCGTTGACGAGTTTCGCTGCTTGCCTTTATTCACTCAAGTCAATGTCAGATGCTACTATCTGTCAAACTTGAAGGGCCGTGTTCCTGTTCAACGGCGTAGATTCCAGTAAGATCGTTTCATTTTATTTCAATATGCGAATGTAATGTTAATGAAAGAAGTCAGGGTCCCATTGGGACTCCTTTATCTTAAAATGGAATTAAGGGTTAATATCTCCTGTGGGGGGTTATTGAACAGGGGGGAATTTAATCATGTTTGTTATGTGATCTGTCTGCTAATGTGTAGTGATGCTTGGGCTTATGGCTATTCGGAACATGACGGCCTTCTCATCAGACGGCGTGGTCCTTTTGGACTGGCGCACTTTTTTTGCGGGCTTACATGGTGCACCTTGTGACTGGGCGTGGTCACATTGTTTTTCCATTTCCGTACCCTGACCGAGTGGCGACACAGAAAGTCTGTTTATTGGTTGTCTGGTCCACAGGAGGTGGTGAGCGCCCCAGCCATTGGGGGTGTAAGCTGCCGTTTAGCTTTAGTCCATATTTTCAACCTCCAAGTTATGGAGGAATCTGATTTTTTAGAGACGGACATCTCTGACTCGGAGTATACATCTTGTGAGGAGTATGAAATGGCCTGGGTTATCCATGCCTATCAGTTATGTTCCGATTGCCGTTCAAGAGTACTCTCTTCCCCAGAATCGGGGAATGTAGAGTGCGTTGAGCCATCCGCCCCTGAGGATTCCATGTCCCGTGAGGTGTGTGCCCCAGAACCTTCTTTTGCTACGCAAGCAGGTGTCCCTATGGCCGTTGCTCCTTCTCCGCAAGGCGGCTTGTTTCCTCCAGAGGTTATGGCACGGTTCCACATGGCCATATCTATGGCGCTGGCACATTTATATCTCCCAAGATAAGTATTTTTAAGATACTCTCCGTGTTCTGTTAACCAGGGTCCGTCAAGTGTGAGATTGCCTGAATCAGGTCGACCTTCTGGGGAAGTGATGGCCTCTGAGGCTTCAGGGCCCCTCCCTCGGGGCCGGGGTTGTCCATCGATTTGGTGGGGGAACATTTTGCCCTCTGTTATAGACTGGCACGTCTTCATGTATTACTAAGGCATGTTTTAGCAGCTGGAGGATTCCGGTCCTACTGGCCCGAGAGATCCTCGGTCTTCCATGCCAAAAGGCAAACTGGGTTAGACGTATGGGGATGAAGCCAATCTCCTTGACTTCTCCGTTTTTCTTTTCTTTTAAGTGTCTGTTCCAGTTCTGAGCTTAGGAGAAAAGGGCCTCTGATTGGCTGGTCCTATTAGTGCGCCCATTCTCCTTCAGCGTTCACCCTCGGGTGCTGCCTTCATTTTCTTTGATCCGGTTAGGATGTGTTTAATTTGTTTTATAAAGCTCATGTCTGTTATGATTTTCCGTTTGGGAACGTTTCTTCTCTGGAACTGATACTTGCGATTTTATGGTCGCGGGAGCACTTTCTCGGAAGTTGCGCAGTACTATATAATGACATAGTTATGTTTATAGTTTATGTTATCGATCCCTTCGGGGGCTTTGATTTTTCTTGGACCTTGGATGGTTTCGGAGTGTTCTCGTACCAGGCGGGTACTGGTCAGGCGCTAGCTGCTGTTCCTTACTGTTCATGTCACCCACGTGGTGCCGGTGTGCTGGTTACTTTGTCAGGTGCTGGGTTGTTCACTTTGATAAGTGTTCATTTGTTCTTGTTACCATTACTAGAAGACAGAGGGATTACATCGGTCTTCCTCCTGTTCCTACTGTCTAGGGGGTTCCGGACTCGAAGCCTGCTGCGGCTCCTTGTGAGAGGCCTTTTTTCCCATGGGTTTGGAGGTTTGGATGGCCTCTGGGCATCGGGGTACCAGATGGATGACAATTTTTGTTTTCACCCTTGGTATCTTCTGGATGTCTGTTTTTTTGTGGCCTAGTCAGTACCTCTCGTAGGTTGCTGGGGCTACTTGTTGCCCTTCTTGGGTGGTCAGGTCATCTGTGTCTTCCTTACCACTTCCCTTTTTAGTATGTTGCACGCTTTCTAGAAAGCGCAGGGGTTGGGGTTACTCCTTGTTGTTTTTTCCCCGGCATCTCCTGGTCGACTGGTCTGCCAGGAGTTGTGAGGCTCCCACCGTTTTTTCCTGTGAGGTACAGGATTTTCCCGGGAGGCTGATCCTTTAGGGGTCTTGGTGATATCACTTCTCATCCTAAGGGCTTGTAGGCCAGAGAGGTAGCTCAGTTGGTAAAACACCCTGACTTCAATAAAGCCTGTTCTAAAGACCCAAGGTCACAGGTCCAAATCCTGGCTGGGCTGACTCAGCCTTTCATCCTTCCAATGGAGCCTGTTCCGTGTAATCCCGTGACCTTTAGTCCCCTTCGACTCCCTAAGAGATCTAGCCTTTTGGGGTTACAAGCAGAGGGTTCTGGTTACGGACGCTTACCCTGATGCTGGTTGCCCTTTTCTTAGGCTTATTAAGATGTCTTTCTAGGCTCTTGGGTCTCAATCTATTTCAGGTGTCCAATGTCCAGGGACATTGGGATTTGGGATGCACTGCCAAGGGTGCAATTCTCTGTATGAGGTAACTTGGCAGTTCCTCAGGGGGTTTGAACTTCGACCGGTCTCGGGTACTGGGGGTCTAGTTTATGACCATGTCTCTTGTCTGAGAGTTCGGAGTCCGGATCTGGATCGGTCCTGGGCGGTTCAGTTTCAAACCTTTAGGTTTGAAACATCCTCTTGTCCCTTCTGGTATTTACCTGAGGGTTAGCTTGCTGTCTTCTGGTGGGATCTGACAGTGATCATCAGGGGCAGTTATTGCACCTTGATGTGGGCTCGTGGTTGTCTGTTTCCACTGAGCTGTTAGTATGGCCGAATGGTATCTTATTACTTGGTTTCACTGTTCTCTCATCTCTTCTCCATGCCTATGGCTGTGGAAGGGGTTACTTTGCATTTGTGCTCCTTCTGGGAGGTTTCTGAATACAGTTTTCATTGAGACCCCAAAGTCCTTCTCTTCTCATTTCCAAGGGGTTCTGTCCTTCTTGCGTGCAAGAGGTCCTTGGGCTGGGACGCTGTAGTTTAGTATCTATCTCCCTGGTTAAGGAGTGGTCCCTCTTAGGAGGGAGCTGTGTAAGGGTTCTGGAACCTGAGTACATAGTATTTCTGTCATGGCTTGTGGTAGCAAGCGAGATTTAAATAATGGTCAGAGTTGTTCCCCCATGGGGTCGTTCCCTTTTAGGCCCCTCCTTTTTCTTCTGAGGTATGGTTCAAAGAATTTAATATTCTTTGTTTTCAGATGTTGCCAATCCCTTTGGACTGGGTCCATTTCCTCTGAGTGGGGGTTCGGGGATCTGACTGCTCTGCTGAGTCTTGACCATGTACTTCCAGTTGATGCAGGTCTAGGTAGCCTAAGGAATCTCTACCCTGCCTAGTAGCTGTAGGCTTGTAGTTTGAGTCCTGCTGTGGTAGCTTTCTAATCTGGTCTCCTGCTTTGGTGAGGGGTTCACAGTGTTTCATCCCTCCACTGATTTCATATGCTGCTGGTGTTGGATGTTCTTCTAAGGTGAGAGTTGCCATCAATATTTTTTGACATTCTCTGTGGGTTGATCTACCACAATGGCTTAGGGTCAGCCTTGCTGCCTTGAGGCTGGAACTCAGAGGTGGCTGGGTGTTTTCACAAGATAGCCTGTTTTCTTATAGGATAATTAGTTTGTTTCTATCCTTGTATACAGGCTAAGAATTTCTTAATCTCGAAATGGGTTTCTTCCTATGTTGCCTACTTTTAGCGGTTGTGTCTGCTAAACTATGGTACAGGGAGGAGCCTGTGGCTTCCTTGAAGCACCATAAGTTGTATGGTGTTGTGTTAGGGAGCTGAGGGTAGACCTTGGTTTTTCTCATGATCGCTTTTTCATAGGTGTGGAGTTGATTTCTGGTCTTTGTCCTTCTAGGGTGTCATTCCTGGGTGGTTGTCCTTTGCAACCTTGGGTTTGCTTTAGTCATTTTGGGATTTTTACCATAGTTGGTGGTCCTTTGGATACCTTATGGGTCCTCCGTTTTCCCCTTCGAGGGTAGGTGTAGGTTCTCTTCCTTCGGGTCGGGGGTTAGCTCTGTGCGGCCAGAAAGCTCACGGGACTTGGTTCCTCTGGAGTTTTTTGTGCTCAATGGATTCTAGAGATTCTGCGTAGTCTCTAGGACTGCCTTGCAGGTGTTTAAATGATGGGCAGTTGCTGAGTCCTTTCAGGTTTTTAACCCCTTGTGTCTAAGTGTTACAGTTTTTTATTGGGTATTGGGTAATTTCAGGCTGTTGTGCCCTTCGAAGGGGCCGCCTTCTGTACCTGCCCTTTGTTTGCATTCAGTGTCCTCTATAGCTTGAGTATTGTTTCCCAAAAGTTATGAATGCAGCTGGGGACTCTTCCTGTTTAAGAAGAAAAACTTAAATTATGCTTACCAGATAATTTTCTTTTCTTCTGCTAGGAAGAGTCCACAGCTCCCCGCCCGTGTTTTTTATGGGGCGGCCGTATTTTAGTTTTTATTCTTCTGGCACCTTTTTGCACCCTGATATTTCTCCTACTGTTCCTTGTTCCCTTGTCAGAATGACTGGGGGATGAGGGAAGTGGGGGAGGTATTTAAGCCTTTGGCTGGGGTGTCTTTGCCTCCTCCTGGTGGCCAGGTTTTGAATTCCCAAAAGTAATGAATGCAGCTGTGGACTCTTCCCGTCAGAAGAAAAGAAAATGATCAGGTAAGCATAATTTAAGTTTTTATGTATCCAATGGAGGTGTAGAGATCAGACATATTCTAGATCCATTACAAGACAGCATATAGATAACATAATTTATGTAAGAACTTACCTGATAAATTTATTTCTTTCATATTGGCAAGAGTCCATGAGCTAGTGACGTATGGGATATACAATCCTACCAGGAGGGGCAAAGTTTCCCAAACCTCAAAATGCCTATAAATACACCCCTCACCACACCCACAATACAGTTTAACGAAATAGCCAAGTAGTGGGGTGAAAAAATAAGGAGTAAAAAAGCATACAAAAAGAGGAACTGGAAATACAATTGTGCTTTTTATACAAAAACCATAACCACCATAAAAAGGGTGGGCCGCATGGACTCTTGCCAATATGAAAGAAATTAATTTATCAGGTAAGTTCTTACATAAATTATGTTTTCTTTCATGTAATTGGCAAGAGTCCATGAGCTAGTGACGTATGGGATAGAAATACCCAAGATGTGGCAGACCACAGAAGAGTCACTAGAAAGGGAGGAATAAAATAAAAACAGCTATTTCCACTGAAAAAAATAAATCCACAAAAAAATAAGTCTTTCTTATAAGTTTCACATAAATTTCAAGAAAAAAACTTAAATCATAAGCAAAAGAATCAAACTGAGACAGCTGCCTGAAGAACTTTTCTACCAAAGACTGCTTCAGAAGAAGCAAATAGATCAAAATGGTACAATTTTGTAAATGTATGCAAAGAAGATCAAGTTGCTGCTTTGCAAATCTGATCAACTGAAGCTTCATTCTTAAAAGCCCAAGTGGCGACTGATCTAGTAGAATGAGCTGTAATTCTCTGAGGCAGAGACTGTCCCGCCTCCAAATAAACCTTGTGAATCAAAAGCTTTAACTAAGATGCCAAAGAAATGGCAGAGGCTTTCTGACCTTTCCTAGGACCAACAAAAACAACAAATAGACTTCCTGAAATCTTTAGTAGCTTTGACATAATATTTCAAAGCTCTTACAACATCCAAATAATGTAAAGATCTTTCAAGAGTATTATTGGGATTAGGACGCAAGGAAGGAACAACAATCTCCCTACTAATGTTGTTAGAATTCACAACCTTAGGAAGAAATTTAAATGAAGTCCGCAAAACAGCCTTATCCTGATGGAAAATCAGAAAAGGAGATTCACAAGAGAGAGCAGACAATTCCGAAACTCTTCTAGCTGAAGAGATAGCCAAAAGAAACAACACTTTCCTAGAAAGTAGTTTAATATCCAAAGAATACATAGCAATGCTCAAAAGGAGGAGCCTTCAAATCCTTCAAAACCAAATTAAGACTCCAAGGAGGAGAGATTGATTTAACAACAGGCTTGATACGAACCAAAGCCTGAACAAAACAGTGAATATCAGGAAGTTTAGCAATCTTTCTATGAAATAAAACAGAGCAGAGATTTGTCCCTTCAATGTACTTGCAGACTTATCCAAACCAACCTGAAGAAACTGTCAAATTCTAGGAATCTTAAAGGAATGCCAAGAGAATTTGTGAAAAACACCATGAAATATGGGTTTTACAAACCCGATAATAAATCTTCCTTGAAACAGACTTGTGAGCCTGAAGCATAGTATTAATCACTGAGTCAGAGAAACCTCTACGACTAAGTACTAAGCGTTCAATTTTGATACCTTAAAATTTAGCGATTTGACATCCTGATGGAAAAACAGCTCTTGAGACAGAAGGTCTGGCCTTAAAGGAAGTGGCCAAGGTTTGCAACGACATCCAGGCAAGATCCACATACCAAAACCTGTGAGGTCATGCTGGTGCTATCAGAAACACATGCGATTGTTCCATTATGATCTTGGAGATCACCCTTGGAAGATGAACTAGAGGCGGAAAGCAGGTTGGTAAAACCAAGGAACTGCTAACGCATCCACCATCTCCGCCTGAGGATCCCTGGACCTGGAAAGGTACCTGGGAAGCTTCTTGTTTAGATGGGAAGCCATCAGATCTATTTCGGGGAGACCCCACATCTGTACAATCTGACAAACTACATCTGGATGGAGAGACCATTCCCCTGGATGTAAAGACTGACAACTGAGATAATCCGCTTCCCAATTGTCTACACCTAGGATATGTATCACAGAAATTAGACAGGAATTGGATTCCACCCAAGAAAGTATCCGAGATACTTCTTTCATCGCTAAAGGACTGCGAGTCCCCCCTTGATGATTGACATATGCCACAGTTGTGATATTGTCTGTCTGAAAATGAATGAATGATTCTCTCTTTAATAGAGGCCAAGCCTGAAGAGCCCTGAAAATAGCACGGAATTCTAAAATATTAATTGGTAACCTCGCCTCTTGAGGATTCCAAACTCCTTGTGCTGTCAGAGACTCCCAGACAGCTCCCCAACTTGTGAGACTTGCATCTGTTGAAATCACAGTTCAGGCAGGACGAACAAAAGTGGCCCCTCGAATAATCCGATGATGGTCTAACCACCAGGACAGAGAGAGTTGAATGTTGGGATTTAAGTATATCAACTGTGATATCCAAGTATAATCCCTGCACCATTGATTCAGCATGCAAATCTGCAGAGGTCTCATATGAAAACGAGCAAAGAGGATTGCAAAACAAACAATGCTATGCAAATCAGAATCTTTTTCCTGTTGTGCTAAGGTATCCAACCAAAAGGTTGATGCAGCCGCAACATCAGCCATAGAAATGTCAGGTCTGAGCATATAGCCAGAATGCAAATAAGCTTTCCTTCGATAAGATTCAATCTTTTTATATAAAGGATCCTTAAAAGAAGTACTATCTTCCATAGGAATAATAGTACGTTTAGCCAGAGTAGAAATAGCCCCATCAACCTTTGCGACTTTTTCCCAAAACTCTAATTTAGCCACTGGCAAAGGATACAACTTTTTAAAGCTTGAAGAAGGAATAAAAGAAGTACCAGGCTTAGACCATTCCTTAGCAATCACATCAGAAATAGCATCAGGAACAGGAAAAACCTCAGGAGTAGTCACAGGAGGTTTATAAACAGAATTGAAACGTTTACTGGATTTTTTTTATCAAGAGGCCCAGACTCCTCAATATCCAAAGTTATTAACACTTCTTTTAACAAAGAACAAATATACTCAATCTTAAAAAGATAAGATGATTTATAAGTGTCAATGTCTGAAGTAGTATCTTCTGAGTGAAACAGAAGGTGCGGACAGTCTGTTGGTAAAATCAAAAACTTTATTATGCAAACATAGCGTTAAAATACTGGAACAAGCAGTGTAGACAGAGTAGGTGTATCACCTAAGCTGGCTTACGCGTTTCGGCGTTAGCCGTAGTCATAGCCATAGGTGTAGGGTGTTACCCCTGTCTTATATAATACGTGTTAAAATGGTATTGGTTGATAGATATAAAAAACAACAAAGAATACGCCTACTCAATTCTTACAGACCTTACACAGTAACAATAGTTGTAAAAGGATACTTTTGAAATTACAAATAATATTCAACATGTACATGTAAATCTCAAGGAAAAGAGATATATACACACTCTAACTTATCATGCAACAGTAAGTACCGGGAATAATAAGTTATATACATAAAAAGCCCAGTTAAATAATCTCTGATAATAGACAATTGCCTGAATATAAGAACCTGACATAAATAGATTATCAATATGTAAGAACATTATAGTACAATATGAGAGCACCAAGATGAAACATACAAAAAATACAAAATCATATTCAGAGGCAATGTCTATATAATCAAAGATATTCGGCGCTTGCATACAATTCCCCTCATATTATCATGTGATAAGATAGAGTATGACAGCAAACATAGTTGAACATTGAATCATAAAATGTAAATTTCCAAAATAGTAGCACGGTTAGATAATTCTTGTAATTACATGTGTGTATAATATATATCTCTCTAGTATAAAGTAGTAATCCTAAGCTTGTGCTTATTGCCAGAGTAATTACCTCAGTCGCTAATATGAAAATATATGCTAAACCTAGTAAAAATCTAATAGCAAAAATAAGCTAGGACTATCTATATTCAACACACTAGATAATTTCTTATGTGGGGCTTATTTCATATAGAGGTATTGTGGGCACAAGCTGTAGTTGAGAGTAGCATAGAATTATATTAAAAACCTTTTAAGTGACCTAAGTGCCAATAATGGAATATTCACAAACAACAATTGGCCATCATTAGATGGTAAAGGGGACTTTTGGATCAAACAAGAGATGCACTGGATATAACTATTCCCAAAAATTAATTAGGTCATATTTGGAGTTAAGACCTTTGGGGATACGTGTCTCCAATTTAAAAATCCAGTACATCTCTCGTTTAGCCAAAATCTGGTCCCTGTCACCTCCTCTTTTAGGTGGTACTATCTTCTCAATAATACACCATCTAAGGGAATCGACGCATTTATTGTGCTTGATAGCAAAATGTTGCACCAAGGGTGTAGCAGCTTTTCCAAGTGACAATGTGGACAGATGTTCCCTGATCCTAGAGTTGGCATCTCTCCCAGTGAGTCCTACATATTGTATGTGACAAAGTGTGCATTCTAAGAGATACACTATACACTCAGTGGTGCAGTTAAGACAAGATTTAATATCAAAACTCTCCCCTGTCACACACAAGATCTAAAACTTGTGGTAATATATGCAAAGTTACAGGGCCTACACTTTCTGTGCCCACATCTGAACATCCCCAGATGTCTCAGCCATGAAGATTCAGAGCTGTTGATCTGTTTTAATTGAGTGGGTGCCAGTCTTGTGCCCAATGTGTGATTTTTACGATATGAACATTTGAGGCCTAGTTTGGCCGTATCCTGTAATGCATCATCAGCCACTAATAGTGCAAAATGTTTCTTAATTATTGCACAAATTTGAGAATATTGGGAACTGTATCCTGTCACAAAGTAAACCCCATCTTTACCTGTAGATCTGCAGGGTACTTTATTCTTGGTAATTAAAGATTGTCTATCGATAGAATCTACCTCTCTCCTGGCTCTCAAGATGTCCTTTCTAGGGTATTTTCTTTCTTTTAACCGTACCACCAGATCATCAGCAGCTACTGAGTAATCCCCAGGGTTGCTACAATTGCGTTTGAGCCTCGTGAATTGCCCCTTTGCTACCGCATATCTTACGTGCTCAGGATGACTGCTAGTAGCGTGAAGAAGGGTATTCCCAGATATCGGTTTGCGGTAAACAGTAGAACCAATTGTACCATCCTCATTACCAATGAGAGTCAAATCCAAAAAATTAATGGACACCTTATTGTATTCAAATGTGAAGCGCAAACCATCACTATTATTATTAAGATAACCTACGAAGTCCGAGATGAGATGCTGGGGACCACTCCATATCATCAGCAGGTCATCTATAAAGCGCTTGTACATTTTAATGTACTTCGATAGGGATTTCCTTCCCCAAAGACGTGGATCATTTCTCACCACCCCAGCACAAGATTGGCATAGGATGGTGCGAATTTTTCACCCATGGCCGTGCCACATCTTTGGAGAAAGAAATCCCCCTCGAATCGAAAAAAGTTGTGAGTAAGCAAAAATCTGGCCATCTCTACAATAAATCTCTGAAAATCCTCGGAATAATTAGTAAAATTAAATAGAAAGAATTGTAAAGCCTTCAACCCCATAGAATGGGGAATGGAGGAATACAGTGACACTGCATCTATAGTAAGCCACACATACTTCTTTTCCCAAGAAATATTCTGGACTATATTCAATACATGTTTGGTATCCTGTATGTGAGACTGCAATGATAGAACTAATGGTTGTAACAAAGCATCAAGCCATTCAGATGCATGTTCCAAAAGCGAATCGATTCCGCTGATTATGGGTTTTCCCTGCACATTGGAGAGGGACTTATGTACCTTTGGTAGATGATGGAACCATGGGGTTTTGGGATGATCCACTATTAAATAATCAATAGTCTGTTGGTCAATAAATCCCCCATGTATTCCATCATCCAGAAGACAAACTTCCTAAACATGATTCCCAAAATGAAACTGCTGGACTGCAAAGGGAAATACACATAGACCTGTAAAATACATATATTTAAAACTTTATATTAATTCATAAAGCGCCAAACCATAGCTGAGTGTCTTAAAATAATTATACATACTTACCGAAAGACACCCATCCACATATAGCAGATAGCCAAACCAGTACTGAAAGCTATAAGCAGAGATAATGGTATATAAGAGTATATCATCGATCTGAAAAGGGAGGTAGGAGATGAATCCCTACGACCGATAACAGAGAACCCTTGAAAAGATTTCCCGCAAGGAAAACCATAAAATCAAACAGGCGATACACTCTTCACATCCCTCTGACAAACACTGTACTCTGAGAGGAATTGGGCTTCAGAATGCTTAGAAGCGCTTATCACAGAAGAAAACATAATAATCAAGCACAAACTTACTTCACTACCTCCATAGGAGACAAAGTTTGTAAAACTGAATAGTGGGTGTGGTGAGGGGTGTATTTATAGGCATTTTGAGGTTTGGGAAACTTTGCCCCTCCTGGTAGGATTGTATATCCCATACGTCACTAGCTCATGGACTCTTGACAATTACAGGAAAGATATATATAGATTGTATTATCATCCTGGGGTATCTACATCATTGTACACCTATAATACACTATATTACCACACAGAGTCTGTGATATACACATACTGGTACTCATTCCTAGTCTATCTATATCTAGTGCTGTTTTACTCTCTATTCCATATATATATATATACACACACACACAGTATCTCACAAAAGGGAATACACCCCTCACATTTTTGTAAATATTTTATTATTATATATTTTTATCTGACAACACTGAAGAAATGACACTTTGCTACAATGCAAAGTAGTGAGTGCACAGCCTGTATAACAGTGTAAATTTGCTGACCCCTCAAAATAACTCAACACACAGCCATTAATGTCTAAACCGTTGGCAACAAAAGTGAGTACACCCCTAAGTGGAAATGTCCAAATTGGGCCCAAAGTGTCAATATTTTGTGTGGCCACCATTATTTTCCAGCACTGCCTTAACCCTCTTGGGCATGAGTTCACCAGAGCTTCACAGGTTGCCACTGGAGTCCTCTTCCACTTCTCCATGATGACATCACGAAGCTGGTGGATGTTAGAGAGCTTGCGCTCCCCCACCTTCCATTTGAGGATGCCCCACTAATGCTCAATAGGGTTTAGGTATGGAGACTTGCTTGGCCAGTACATCACCTTTACCCTCAGCTTCTTTAACAAGGCAGTGGTCATCTTGCAGGTGTGTTTGGGGTCGTTATCATGTTGGTATACTGCCCTGCAGTCTCCGAAGGGAGGGGATCATGCTCTGCTTCAGTATGTCACAGTACATGTTGGCATTCATGGTTCCGTCAATGAACTATAGCTCCCCAGTGCCGGCAGCACTCTTGCAGGCCCATACCATGACACTCCCACCACCATGCTTGACTGTAGGCAAGGCACCCTTGTCTTTGTATTCCTCACCTGGTTGCCGCGACACACGCTTGACACCATCTGAACCAAATAAGTTTATCTTGGTCTCTTCGGACCACAGGACATGGTTTCAGTAATCCATGTCCTTAGTCTGCTTGTCTTCAGCAAACTGTTTGCAGGCTTTCTTGTGCATCATTTTTAGCCATGCAGACCAATTTGATGCAGTGTGCGGCGTATGGTCTGAGCACTGACAGGCTGACCCCCACCCCTTCAACCTCTGCAGCAATACTGGCAGCACTCATACGTCTATTTCCCAAAGGCAACCTCTGGATATGACGCTGAGCATGTGCCCTTAACTTCTTTGGTCGACCATGGCGAGGCCTGTTCTGTGTGGAACCTGTCCTGTGAAACCGCTGTATGGTCTTGCCCACCATGCTGCAGCTCAGTTTCAGTGTCTTGGCAATCTTCTTATAGGCCATCTTTATGTAGCGCAACAATTCTTTTTTTTTCCAGATCCTCAGAGAGTTCTTTGCCATGAGGTGCCATGTTGAACTTCCAGTGACCAGTATGAGAGAGTGTGAGAGCGATAACACCAAATTTAACACACCTGCTCCCCATTCACACCTGAGACCTTGTAACACTAACGATTCACATGACATCGGGGAGGGAAAATGGCTAATTGGGCCCAATTTGGACATTTCCACTTAGAGTTGTACTCACTTTTGTTGACAACAGTTTAGACATTAATGGCTGTTTGTTGAGTTATTTTGAGGGGATAGCAAATGTACACTGTTATACAGGCTGTACACTCACTACTTTACATTGTAGCAAAGTGTCATTTCTTCAGTGTTGTCACATGAAAAGATATAATAAAATGTTTACAAAAATGTGAGGGGTGTACTCTCTTTTGTGAGATACTGTATATATATATATATATATATATATATATATATATATATATACTGTGTGTGTGTATATATATATATATATATATATATATATATATATATATACTGTGTGTGTGTGTGTGTATATATATATATATATATATATATATATACTGTAGATGTGTAATATACACAACCTTTTTTCAATAATAAACTTTTCTATTAAAAGTATAGAACAAGATAAATGAATTTAGGCTAACGTGATATCCTTACAGTGTTTTCTATCAAGGGTGGCCAACTGGTGGTCACATACGGCCCTCTGGACTCATTTCTGGAAACCCCATTAAAAAAAGCAGAATTAAGAATTTATAGTTTCCACCTAAAGAAAAATTGAACTATAAATGTGTGTTTTGGGTGGCCATAATTCAAGAGCCTTCTGGAGGAGGTACAAAAGATGGAGCTTATTCAGCTACCTTACCGATATCTATCCTGTGTCACTGAATATAAATTGTTTATTTACTAGCCATAATTTTATATGAGGTCCTTAAAATATTGATCTGTAGTCCCCATGTGATAAGCTGTCCATCAGAAAAAATGTGGGTTTTGTGTCCCTTTAATTTCCACCACTTGCCCAGAAGTAAAGGAATCCTGCATGGGACGAACAGTAATTATAAATGTCACAATTACTAGAGATCAACCTTCTCGCTTTATTTTCCTGTCTTTTGCTGTTATCCATTGATTTTCTATGATCGTTTTAATTGTTTAAAGCAAACATATTTGAATTTTATATTTGTAACTAACATTTGTAAAAGCCTCAACATTTTTTGCTAGAACATGGCTATACATGGTTAGCAACAGTAGCTGAGTGGATTTAAAAAATGCAAAAAAAGCTTATTTGTTCTAAGCAAGAAAGGATAGATCTACATTGTCTGCTTTAGGAACAGGTTAAATGGACATACGATTTCCATACACAGATAAAGGAAGCATTGAAAATAAATAATTTTTCTGTATGTTACAATTATATACTTACCTTACATTATAGTCCAGTGATCTTCCATTCAGCTGGACTCCAGACTTACATGTATTATGCGTCTATTGGTTTTCAGATTGGTTCTAGACATGCTCTGGTAACATCACTGAAATGGAAAATATAATTAATACTCGTATGGATGTTTCCTCATTGAAAATGTCATCAGGAATCTTGAAAAGAACATTTACAATAAACAATTACATTATTTTAGCAATTCTAATGATTTAAATCAATAATGTTCCATCTGTTTGCATCATTAAAAGCCTTTTTGCAACTTAGTTTGATTACATTCATAACAATTTTCCAGGGATATTAGCAAGTTTGTTTCTCCACTACCTTTCAATAATTAAACATTAATATATTC
>NC_069499.1:1220529907-1220609907 GCF_027579735.1 Bombina bombina
TAGTGACAGAATAATCAGGATTTTATTAAAGAAAGGAGGCAAAAAATGTTCCCTTCCTTTTCTCACCTCTCTCAGCTGTATATTAAAAAGAAGTCATGATGTTAAATTACTTACTGTCTTTAGTATTGACTTTGTTTCTGTTCTTTGGTGGCTGACATCTGCATTGTTGCACTTTTTGTAATGTCAAGAATTGTTTTCTTTTGTTTCCTCAGCTTGAAAGGCTGTGTTTTATTTCTAGATTCTCCTTGTTCTTCCTTTTTGTTGAGAGTTGCCGAGAGCAGTTTAAAGTCCCCTGGTTAGTGGTTACCATGTTCTCAGTTCAGTTTATATGGTTGACGTCATGGATCAGCAAAGAAAGACGAGGAGTTTCCTGTGTTGCAGCAGTTATATATACATAGCTATTTACTTCTCAACCCACCAGCAAAGATAACAAAGAAACATATTGTAACCAATATATTCAGGACTCTTCAAAAAAAATTATGCTACAAAATAGTTTGATATGAAAATATAGAAAATCAATTTATTAAAGCAATGTTGCTCACTGTGTATAGCTGGCATTATTCAATGCTTTCAAACAAGCAAAAGACACATTAATTAAAAACATACACAATAGACAGGTCTTGTGTTAGCTACTTGTTACTGCAATGTATTTCAAGGATTATTAAAAAAAGGCACATATATCCGTTTCCTCAATCTTTTATTCAGAGTGCGACCAACACAAATACACTGCTACCACATAAACATAGAGACACTGAAAGGATGCCGTAGCTGCAAGCAAATCACCACATACATGTCCTGCTCTACGTGGTTCCAAGCAGTATCACGTGACTCGGTCAGCCAATGCCGATGTGTGTTTCACCCCAACATCATCTGGCAAGAGAAGGCTTCCTCAGGACTGCCAGAGTCATGTGATGCTTGGAACCACATGGAGCAGGATGCCTATGCAAAGACTTGCTTGGCATCCTTATCGGCTGCAATTTTATCTTAAAGTGATATGATACTCAAAAATGTTATATCTAAAAGAGATTGTTTCAAAATGTATTGTTTTTTAAAAAAATTATCGCCTAGATTGCGAGTTTGGCGTTAGCCTTAAAAAGCAGCGTTGAGAGGTCCCAACGCTGCTTTTTTCCTAACGCTGGTATTACGAGTCAGACAGGAAAGGGTCTACCGCTCACTTTTCTTCCGCGACTTGAGGCTACCGCAAATCCCCTTACTTCAATTGCGTATCCTATCTTTTAAATGGGATTTGCCTAACGCTGGTATTACGAGTCTTGGAAGAAGTGAGCGGTAGACCCTCTACCAGTCAAGACTTCTACCGCATTTAAAAGTCAGTAGTTAAGAGTTTTATGGGCTAACTCCGGAACATAAAACTCTTAACTAAAGTGCTAAAAAGTACACTAACACCCATAAACTACCTATTAACCCCTAAACCGAGCCCCCCTCCCACATCGGAAACACTTAAATAAATATATTAACCCCTAAACCGCCGCACTCCCGCCTCGCAAACACTAGTTACATTTTATTAACCCCTAATCTGCCGTCCCTAACATCGCCGACACCTACTTACATTTTTTAACCCCTAATCTGCCACCCCCAACGTCGCCGCTACTATATTAAATTTATTAACCCCTAAACCTAAGTCTAAACCTAACTCTAACCCCCCCCAACTTAAATATAATTTAAATTAAACAAAATAAAATTACTACAATTATATAAATTAATCCTATTTAAAACTAAATACTTACCTATAAAATAAACGCTAAGCTAGCTACGATATAACTAATAGTTACATTGTATCTATCTTAGGATTTATATTTATTTTACAGTCAACTTTGTATTTATTTTAACTAGGTACAATAGTTATTAAATATTTATTAACTATTTAATAACTACCTAGCTAAAATAAGTACAACATTACCTGTAAAATAAATCCTAACCTAAATTACAATTACACCTAACACTACACTATCATTAAAAAAATTACCTAAACTACCTACAATTAATTTAATTAATTCCCTACCCTATACTAAATTACAAATAGCCCTTAAAAGGGCCCTTTGCGGGGCATTGCCCCAAAGTAATCAGCTCTTTCACCTGTAAAAAAATACAATACCCCCCCAACATTAAAGCCCACCACCCACACCCAACCCTACTCTAAAACCCACCCAATCCCCCCTTAAAAAAACCTAACACTACCCCCCTGAAGATCTCCCTACCTTGAGCCGTCTTCACCCAGCCGGGCACAAGTGGACCTCCAGAGGGGCAGAAGTCTTCATTCGATCTGGGCAGAAGAGGACCTCCAAGCTGCAGAAGTCTTTATCCAAGTGGCATCTTCTATCTTCATCCATCCGGAGTGGAGCGGATCCATCTTCAAGCCAGCCAATGCAGAGCCATCCTCTTCAAACGACGTCCTAACACTGAATGAAGGTTCCTTTAAATGACGTCATCCAAAATGGCGTCCCTTGAATTCCGATTGGCTGATAAGATTCTATCAGCCAATTGGAATTAAGGTAGGAAAAATCATATTGGCTGATCCAATCAGCCAATAGGATTGAGCTCGCATTCTATTGGCTGATTGGAACAGCCAATAGAATGCAAGCTCAATAATATTGGCTGATCCAATCAGCAAATAGGATTTTTCCTACCTTAATTCCGATTGGCTGATAGAATCCTATCAGCCAATCGGAATTCAAGGGACGCCATCTTGGATGACGTCATTTAAAGGAACCTTCATTCAGTGTTAGGACGTTGTTTGAAGAGGATGGCTCTGCGTCGGCTGGCTTGAAGATGGATCCGCTCCGCTCCGGATGGATGAAGATAGAAGATGCCGCTTGGATGAAGACTTCTGATGCTTGGAGGACCTCTTCTGCCCGGATCGGATTAAGACTTCTGCCCCTCTGGAGGTCCACTTGTGCCCGGCTGGGTGAAGACAGCTCAAGGTAGGGAGATCTTCAGGGGGGTAGTGTTAGGTTTTGTTAAGGGGGATTGGGTGGGTATTAGAGTAGGGTTGGGTGTGTGGGTGGTGGGTTTTAATGTTGGGGTGTATTGTATTTTTGTTACAGGTGAAAGAGTTGATTACTTTGGGGCAATGCCCTGCAAAAGGCCCTTTTAAGGGCTATTTGTAATTTAGTATAGGGTAGGGAATTTTATTATTTTGGGGGGATTTTTTATTTTATTAGGGGGATTAGATTAGGTGTAATTAGTTTAAAATTCTTGTAATTCTTTTTTTTTAATGTAATTTAGTGGGGTTTTTTTTTTTCATAATTTAGTTTATTTAATTTAATTGTATTTAATTGTAGGTAGTTTAGGTAATTTATTTAATGATAGTGTAGTGTTAGGTGTAATTGGAATTTACATGTAAAATAAATATAAATCCTAAACTAGCTACAATGTAACTATTAGTTATATTGTAGCTAGCTTAGGGTTTATTTTATAGGTAAGTATTTAGTTTTAAATAGGATTAATTTATTTAATTATGTTAAATTTATTTTGTTTAATTTAAATTATATTTAAGTTAGGGGGGTTAGATTTAGGGTTAGACTTAGGTTTAGGGGTTAATAAATTTAATATAGTAGCAGCGACGTTGGGGTCGGAAGATTAGGGGTTAATAAATTTAATATAGTTGCAGCGACGTTGGGGGGGCAGATTAGGGGTTAATAAATATAATGCAGGTGTCGGCGATGTTGGGGGCAGCAGAATAGGGGTTCATAGTGATAATGTAGGTGGTGGCGGTGTCCGGAGTGGCAGATTAGGGGTTAATAGTATAATGTAGGTGTCAGCGATAGTGGGGGCGGCAGATTAGGGGTTAATAAGTATAAGATTAGGGGTGTATTTGCTTACAGAAGTTGCAAGCTCAGGTATCTTCTGGTGTATCTGTGGCTTGGTCTGTTTTCCTTTACTTCCGGGAAAAGGCAAGAGGACATTTCAAGTTTTAGATAAGAGGGTTTCTGCTCCACATGCTGCTACGCAGGTTTGTCTTCTTCCAAGTTAGTGAGGAGGATTCACCGGTATTTTCCGAGAGGCCCATTTATCAAGCTCTGTATGGAGCTTGTGGCCCGTGTTTCTGGCAAGTCTTCAGACTCGCCAGAAACACAAGTTATGGAGCAGCGGTCTAAAGACCGCTGCTCCAAAACCCTGTCCGCCTGCTCTGATGAGGAGGACAGGAATCGCCTCAATTCAACCCGATCAAGTACGATCGGGTTGATTGACACCTCCCTGCTGGCGACCCATTGGCCCCGAATCTGCAGGGGGCGGCGTTGCACCAGCAGCTCTTGTGAGCTGCTAGTGCAATGCTGAATACGGAGAGCGTATTGCTCACCGCATTCAGCGATGTCTTTCTTTCTGACATAGGTAAGAAGCTGGAGGTTTAATTGTTCATTTAGAGCAATGTCTTGTCTTATTAGACTTGCTGTACTAGCCACCGGGCATTGTTGCTGAAATCAGCTGAGAAGCCTACCTGTGGTTTAGTGGTGCAGCCTAGGCTTTATAGTTCTGCAGTTGCAGATTCAATTCTTTCTGTTTCCTCCAAATACACGCTTCTAGTGTCTGCTTTTAAGGATGAGACTTTGTTTGGGTCATGCCTTTTCAAGTCCAATCTAGTCTTCCTCCCAGGGGCAGATTTCTCTTTCTAGAGTATCTGCAATCCAAATAGGTTGAGAGGCATTCCTTGAACTGGATTCAGGGTGTTCATCTCTGGGAGTGACAGTTCCAGTCCCAGTTTGGGAATGGAATATATGTATTTACCTCATATATTTCAGATTATGTCCTTCAAAAAAGTTTCCTTTCTCCTTTGGTTCTAGTGGGCCTGTTCATAACGAACTTAGACTTGAGAGATTTACTGTTTCCTTAATCAGAATCTTCTCTAGTTCTCTTAGTTTGCGCCATCCCAGTCAGACCTTTAGGTCTTGGGATATTACAAGTGTGATTTTTCTGGGCAATATATAGTTCAGGTATCATCCTGACTTCGAGCTAACTCTCTTTTAAGAGATCTTGTCCAATCTTCTTTTCCGGGGATGGGAAATTAATCTGGAGAAGAGTTCCCTTGTTCTATCCACAATGGTAATTTATTTGGGACTACTGCCACAATACCCTGAATGCACCAGATTTCATTTTAACTCAGAAGTTATGCAGGGTCAGGTCTAGTAAGTACCTGGATGGGAGACTGCCTAGGAACACCAGGTGCGGTATGCTTGGACCTTTATTTGATTCTTTATCTAGGAGATGTCTTTCAGAGGTCAGAAAATCAAGGATTTATTCCTTTTCCCCACTCTGTAGTCTTCTATCCAGCCAACAGTAAGTTTTAGTGGCCGGTGGATAGCTTAGCCATCTTGCAACCAGGAGGTTGGGAGTTTGGATTTAGCTGCAGTTGATATATCTTCCCTTTTCTGTGACCCTGTGTATGGAGGGAATTGGTCTGATGGTATTCCATGGACATCATTCCTTTTGCTATTTTCTATGACATGGAGAACTTTTGAATCTGTCTTAAAGGATAGCATTAGATTAGATGACAATGACAAGAGACTTTCTTCCGTAGTATTTTTTCAGGAGTATCTATCTCCGGGCGTGTGCTTCTGGAGATATTCCTGGGTGATGTGAACACGGATGCCAACCTGCTGGGCTGGTAAGCTGTCTAGGTCTTTAAGGATTATGGACTCGGAAGTGTCTGCTCTCCTCTTTAAATATTTTGGGGTTGAGAGCAATTCACAATGCTCTGATGACTTGACCTCAGTCATCCCTAGCTTGGTTCCAGTTGGACAATATCACCTCTAGGGTTTATATAAACCATTAGGAAGGAACTAGGGTTTCCTTAACCATGTAGAAGGTGACTTGGATTGTTCAGCTCTGAGGA
The DNA here is from genome assembly GCF_027579735.1 of Bombina bombina. Lineage (NCBI taxonomy): Eukaryota > Metazoa > Chordata > Amphibia > Anura > Bombinatoridae > Bombina > Bombina bombina. Next base: position 1,220,535,756 of record NC_069499.1, read on the forward strand.
AGCTGTCGGTCATCCACTTTCCAGGGGTGGACAATTGGGAGTCGGATTTCTAAAAAGACGTATAATTCATCCCAGGGAGTGAGCATTTCCATTCGGAAGTGTTCTCTAGGTAGACCCTCACATGGGGGTTTCAGGAGTTGGCTTTTGTGGGCGTTTCGACAGAACGCCAAGTTTCAAAGGTACAGTTTATGGTCATGTGATCCGCAGACCATCCTGATAGATGTTCTGATGTTTTTCTTGGAATTCAGTCTTGCATACCTTTTTCCTCAGTTTTTTCTCTTTCCACGAGTCATTACTCGTATTTTCAGATGAGAGCAGCAGTGATTTTATTAGCCCCTGCGTGGCCTTGCAGGATCTGGTATGCAGACCTAGTGGAAATGTCATCTCTCCATCTTGGAGACTACCTCTGAGAAAGGACTTCTGATTCTTGGTCTTTTCCTTCATCTAAATCTCTGAAGCTGGCTGCTTGAAGATTGGACGCTTAGGCCTAGATTTGGAGTTTGGCGTTAGCCGTGAAAACCAGCGTTAGAGGCTCCTAACGCTGGTTTTAGGCTACCGCCGGTATTTGGAGTCACTCAAAAAAGGGTCTAACGCTCACTTTTCAGCCGCGACTTTTCCATAGCGCAGATCCCCTTACGTCAATTGCGTATCCTATCTTTTCAATGGGAATTTTCTAACTCCGGTATTTAGAGTCGTGTCTGAAGTGAGTGTTAGACATCTAACGACAAAACTCCAGCCGCAGGAAAAAAGTCAGTAGTTAAGAGCTTTCTGGGCTAACGCCGGTTTATAAAGCTCTTAACTACTGTACTCTAAAGTACACTAACACCCATAAACTACCTATGTACCCCTAAACCGAGGTCCCCCCACATCGCCGCCACTATATTTAAATTTTTTAACCCCTAATCTTCCGCTCCGTACACTGCCGCCAACTACGTTATCCCTATGTACCCCTAATCTGCTGCCCCTAACACCGCCGACCCCTATATTATATTTATTAACCCCTAACCTGCCCCCCACAACGTCGCAGCCAGCTACCTACAATAATTAACCCCTAATCTGCCGACCGCAAAGCGCCGCCACCTACGTTATATTTATGTACCCCTAATCTGCTGCCCCTAACACCGACGACCCCTATATTATATTTATTAACCCCTAATCTGCCCCCCTCAACGTCGCCTCCACCTGCCTACACTTATTAACCCCTAATCTGCCGAGCAGACCGCACCGCTATTATTATAAAGTTATTAACCCCTAATCCGCCTCACTAACCCTATAATAAATAGTATTAACGCCTAATCTGCCCTCCCTAACATCGCCGACACCTAACTTCAAACATTAACGCCTAATCTGCCGACTGGAGCTCACCGCTATTCTAATAAATGTATTAACCCCTAAAGCTAAGTCTAACCCTAACACTAACACCCCCCTAAATTAAATATAATTTTAATCTAACGAAATTAATTAACTCTTATTAAATAAATTATTCCTATTTAAAGCTAAATACTTACCTGTAAAATAAACCCTAATATAGCTACAATATAAATTATAATTATATTATAGCTATTTTAGGATTAATATTTATTTTACAGGTAACTTTGTATTTATTTTAACCAGGTACAATAGCTATTAAATAGTTAAGAACTATTTAATAGCTAAAATAGTTAAAATAATTACAAAATTACCTGTAAAATAAATCCAAACCTAAGTTACAATTAAACCTAACACTACACTATCAATAAATTAATTAAATAAACTACCTACAATTACCTACAATTAACCTAACACTACACTATCAATAAATTAATTAAATACAATTCCTACAAATAAATACAATTAAATAAACTAGCTAAAGTACAAAAAATAAAAAAGAACTAAGTTACAAAAAATAAAAAAATATTTACAAACAAGAAAAATATTACAACAATTTTAAACTAATTACACCTACTCTAAGCCCCCTAATAAAATAACAAAGCCCCCCAAAATAAAAAAATGCCCTACCCTATTCTAAATTACTAAAGTTCAAAGCTCTTTTACCTTACCAGCCCTGAACAGGGCCCTTTGCGGGGCATGCCCCAAAGAATTCAGCTCTTTTGCCTGTAAAAAAAAACATACAATACCCCCCCCCAACATTACAACCCACCACCCACATACCCCTAATCTAACCCAAACCCCCCTTAAATAAACCTAACATTAAGCCCCTGAAGATCATCCTACCTTGTCTTCACCTCACCAGGTATCACACCGATCCGTCCAGAAGAGCTCCTCCGATGTCCTGATCCAAGCCCAAGCGGGGGGCTGAAGAGGTCCATGATCCGGCTGAAGTCTTCATCCAAGCGGGAGCTGAAGAGGACCTCTATTGTACCTGGTTAAAATAAATACAAAGTTACCTGTAAAATAAATATTAATCCTAAAATAGCTATAATATAATTATAATTTATATTTTAGCTATATTAGGGTTTATTTTACAGGTAAGTATTTAGCTTTAAATAGGAATAATTTATTTAATAAGAGTTAATTAATTTCGTTAGATTAAAATTATATTTAACTTAGGGGGGTGTTAGTGTTAGGGTTAGACTTAGCTTTAGGGGTTAATACATTTATTAGAATAGCGGTGAGCTCCAGTCGGCAGATTAGGGGTTAATGTTTGAAGTTAGGTGTCGGCGATGTTAGGGAGGGCAGATTAGGGGTTAATTTTATTTATTATAGGGTTAGTGAGGTGGATTAGGGGTTCATAGTGATAATGTAGGTGGTGGCGGTGTCCGGAGTGGCAGATTAGGGGTTAATAGTATAATGTAGGTGTCAGCGATAGTGGGGGCGGCAGATTAGGGGTTAATAAGTATAAGATTAGGGGTGTATTTGCTTACAGAAGTTGCAAGCTCAGGTATCTTCTGGTGTATCTGTGGCTTGGTCTGTTTTCCTTTACTTCCGGGAAAAGGCAAGAGGACATTTCAAGTTTTAGATAAGAGGGTTTCTGCTCCACATGCTGCTACGCAGGTTTGTCTTCTTCCAAGTTAGTGAGGAGGATTCACCGGTATTTTCCGAGAGGCCCATTTATCAAGCTCTGTATGGAGCTTGTGGCCCGTGTTTCTGGCAAGTCTAAAGACCGCTGCTCCAAAACCCTGTCCGCCTGCTCTGATGAGGCGGACAGGAATCGCCTCAATTCAACCCGATTAAGTACGATCGGGTTGATTGACACCTCCCTGCTGGCAACCCATTGGCCCCGAATCTGCAGGGGGCGGCGTTGCACCAGCAGCTCTTGTGAGCTGCTAGTGCAATGCTGAATACGGAGAGTGTATTGCTCACCGCATTCAGCGATGTCTTTCTTTCTGACATAGGTAAGAAGCTGGAGGTTTAATTGTTAATTTAGAGCAATGTCTTGTCTTATTAGACTTGCTGTACTAGCCACCGGGCATTGTTGCTGAAATCAGCTGAGAAGCCTACCTGTGGTTTAGTGGTGCAGCCTAGGCTTTATAGTTCTGCAGTTGCAGATTCAATTCTTTCTGTTTCCTCCAAATACACGCTTCTAGTGTCTGCTTTTAAGGATGAGACTTTGTTTGGGTCATGCCTTTTCAAGTCCAATCTAGTCTTCCTCCCAGGGGCAGATTTCTCTTTCTAGAGTATCTGCAATCCAAATACGTTGAGAGGCATTCCTTGAACTGGATTCAGGGTGTTCATCTCTGGGAGTGACAGTTCCAGTCCCAGTTTGGGAACGGAATATATGTATTTACCTCATATATTTCAGATTATGTCCTTCAAAAAAGTTTCCTTTCTCCTTTGGTTCTAGTGGGCCTGTTCATAACGAACTTAGACTTGAGAGATTTATTGTTTCCTTAATCAGAATCTTCTCTAGTTCTCTTAGTTTGCGCCATCCCAGTCAGACCTTTAGGTCTTGGGATATTACAAGTGTGATTTTCTGGGCAATATATAGTTCAGGTATCATCCTGACTTTGAGCTAACTCTCTTTTAAGAGATCTTGTCCAATCTTCTTTTCCGGGGATGGGAAATTAATCTGGAGAAGAGTTCCCTTGTTCTATCCACAAGGGTAATTTATTTGGGACTACTGCCACAATACCCTGAATGCACCCGATTTCATTTTAACTCAGAAGTTACGCAGGGTCAGGTCTAGTAAGTACCTGGATGGGAGACTGCCTAGGAACACCAGGTGCGGTATGCTTGGACCTTTATTTGATTCTTTATCTAGGAGATGTCTTTCAGAGGTCAGAAAATCCAGGATTTATTCCTTTTCCCCACTCTGTAGTCTTCTATCCAGCCAACAGTAAGTTTTAGTGGCCGGTGGATAGCTTAGCCATCTTGCAACCAGGAGGTTGGGAGTTTGGATTTAGCTGCAGTTGATATATCTTCCCTTTTCTGTGACCCTGTGTATGGAGGGAATTGGTCTGATGGTATTCCATGGACATCATTCCTTTTGCTATTTTCTATGACATGGAGAACTTTTGAATCTGTCTTAAAGGATAGCATTAGATTAGATGACAATGACAAGAGACTTTCTTCCGTAGTATTTTTTCAGTAGTATCTATCTCCGGGCGTGTGCTTCTGGAGATATTCCTGGGTGATGTGAACACGGATGCCAACCTGCTGGGCTGGTAAGCTGTCTAGGTCTTTTAGGATTATGGACTCGGAAGTGTCTGCTCTCCTCTTTAAACATTTTGGGGTTGAGAGCAATTCACAATGCTCTGATGACTTGACCTCAGTCGTCCCTAGCTTGGTTCCAGTTGGACAATATCACCTCTAGGGTTTATATAAACCATTAGGAAGGAACTAGGGTTTCCTTAACCATGTAGAAGGTGACTTGGATTGTTCAGCTCTGAGGAAGCTGTCGGTCATCCACTTTCCAGGGGTGGACAATTGGGAGTCGGATTTCTAAAAAGACGTATAATTCATCCCAGGGAGTGAGCATTTCCATTCGGAAGTGTTCTCTAGGTAGACCCTCACATGGGGGTTTCAGGAGTTGGCTTTTGTGGGCGTTTCGACAGAACGCCAAGTTTCAAAGGTACAGTTTATGGTCATGTGATCCGCAGACCATCCTGATAGATGTTCTGATGTTTTTCTTGGAATTCAGTCTTGCATACCTTTTTCCTCAGTTTTTTCTCTTTCCACGAGTCATTACTCGTATTTTCAGATGAGAGCAGCAGTGATTTTATTAGCCCCTGCATGGCCTTGCAGGATCTGGTATGCAGACCTAGTGGAAATGTCATCTCTCCATCTTGGAGACTACCTCTGAGGAAGGACTTCTGATTCTTGGTCTTTTCCTTCATCTAAATCTCTGAAGCTGGCTGCTTGAAGATTGGACGCTTAGGCCTAGATTTGGAGTTTGGCGTTAGCCGTGAAAACCAGCGTTAGAGGCTCCTAACGCTGGTTTTAGGCTACCGCCAGTATTTGGAGTCACTCAAAAAAGGGTCTAATGCTCACTTTTCAGCCGCGACTTTTCCATAGCGCAGATCCCCTTACGTCAATTGCGTATCCTATCTTTTCAATGGGATTTTTCTAACTCCGGTATTTAGAGTCGTGTCTGAAATGAGTGTTAGACATCTAACGACAAAACTCCAGCCGCAGGAAAAAAGTCAGTAGTTAAGAGCTTTCTGGGCTAACGCCGGTTTATAAAGCTCTTAACTACTGTACTCTAAAGTACACTAACACCCATAAACTACCTATGTACCCCTAAACCGAGGTCCCCCCACATCGCCGCCACTATATTTAAATTTTTTAACCCCTAATCTTCCGCTCCGTACACTGCCGCCAACTACATTATCCCTATGTACCCCTAATCTGCTGCCCCTAACACCGCCGACCCCTATATTATATTTATTAACCCCTAACCTGCCCCCCACAACGTCGCAGCCAGCTACCTACAATAATTAACCCCTAATCTGCAGACCGCAAAGCGCCGCCACCTACGTTATATTTATGTACCCCTAATCTGCTGCCCCTAACACCGACGACCCCTATATTATATTTATTAACCCCTAATCTGCCCCCCTCAACGTCGCCTCCACCTGCCTACACTTATTAACCCCTAATCTGCCGAGCGGACCGCACCGCTATTATTATAAAGTTATTAACCCCTAATCCGCATCACTAACCCTATAATAAATAGTATTAACCCCTAATCTGCCCTCCCTAACATCGCCGACACCTAACTTCAAACATTAACCCCTAATCTGCCGACTGGAGCTCACCGCTATTCTAATAAATGTATTAACCCCTAAAGCTAAGTCTAACCCTAACACTAACACCCCCCTAAATTAAATATTATTTTAATCTAACAAAATTAATTAACTCTTATTAAATAAATTATTCCTATTTAAAGCTAAATACTTACCTGTAAAATAAACCCTAATATAGCTACAATATAAATTATAATTATTTTATAGCTATTTTAGGATTAATATTTATTTTACAGGTAACTTTGTATTTATTTTAACCAGGTACAATAGCTATTAAATAGTTAAGAACTATTTAATAGCTAAAATAGTTAAAATAATTACAAAATTACCTGTAAAATAAATCCTAACCTAAGTTACAATTAAACCTAACACTACACTATCAATAAATTAATTAAATAAACTACCTACAATTACCTACAATTAACCTAACACTACACTATCAATAAATTAATTAAATACAATTCCTACAAATAAATACAATTAAATAAACTAGCTAAAGTACAAAAAATAAAAAAGAACTAAGTTACAAAAAATAAAAAAATATTTACAAACATAAGAAAAATATTACAACAATTTTAAACTAATTACACCTACTCTAAGCCCCCTAATAAAATAACAAAGCCCCCCAAAATAAAAAAAATGCCCTACCCTATTCTAAATTACTAAAGTTCAAAGCTCTTTTACCTTACCAGCCCTGAACAGGGCCCTTTGCGGGGCATGCCCCAAAGAATTCAGCTCTTTTGCCTGTAAAAAAAAACATACAATACCCCCCCCAACATTACAACCCACCACCCACATACCCCTAATCTAACCCAAACCCCCCTTAAATAAACCTAACACTAAGCCCCTGAAGATCATCCTACCTTGTCTTCACCTCACCGGGTATCACACCGATCCGTCCAGAAGAGCTCCTCCGATGTCCTGATCCAAGCCCAAGCGGGGGGCTGAAGAGGTCCATGATCCGGCTGAAGTCTTCATCCAAGCGGGGCTTGGATCAGGACATCGGAGGAGCTCTTCTGGACGGATCGGTGTGATACCCGGTGAGGTGAAGACAAGGTAGGATGATCTTCAGGGGCTTAGTGTTAGGTTTATTTAAGGGGGGTTTGGGTTAGATTAGGGGTATGTGGGTGGTGGGTTGTAATGTTGGGGGGGGTATTGTATGTTTTTTTTTACAGGCAAAAGAGCTGAATTCTTTGGGGCATGCCCCGCAAAGGGCCCTGTTCAGGGCTGGTAAGGTAAAAGAGCTTTGAACTTTAGTAATTTAGAATAGGGTAGGGCATTTTTTTATTTTGGGGGGCTTTGTTATTTTATTAGGGGGCTTAGAGTAGGTGTAATTAGTTTAAAATTGTTGTAATATTTTTCTTATGTTTGTAAATATTTTTTTATTTTTTGTAACTTAGTTCTTTTTTATTTTTTTGTACTTTAGTTAGTTTATTTCATTGTAGTTATTTGTAGGAATTGTATTTAATTTATTTATTGATAGTGTAGTGTTAGGTTTAATTGTAGGTAATTGTAGGTATTGTATTTAATTAATTTAATGATAGTATAGTATTAGGTTTAATTGTAACTTAGTTTAGGATTTATTTTACAGGTAATTTTGTAATTATTTTAACTAGGTAGCTATTAAATAGTTCTTAACTATTTAATAGCTATTGTACCTGGTTAAAATAATTACAAAGTTGCCTGTAAAATAAATATTAATCCTAAAATAGCTATAATATAATTATAATTTATATTGTAGCTATATTAGGATTTATTTTACAGGTAAGTATTTAGCTTTAAATAGGAATAATTTATTTAATAAGAGATAATTAATTTCGTTAGATGTAAATTATATTTAACTTAGGGGGTGTTAGTGTTAGGGTTAGACTTAGCTTTAGGGGTTAATACATTTATTAGAATAGCGGTGAGCTCCAGTCGGCAGATTAGGGGTTAATAATTGAAGTTAGGTGTCGGCGATGTTAGGGAGGGCAGATTAGGGGTTAATACTATTTATTATAGGGTTAGTGAGGTGGATTAGGGGTTAATAACTTTATTATAGTAGCGCTCAGGTCCGGTCGGCAGATTAGGGGTTAATAAGTGTAGGCAGGTGGAGGCGACGTTGTGGGGGGCAGATTAGGGGTTAATAAATATAATATAGGGGTCGGCGATGTTAGGGCAGCAGATTAGGGGTACATAGGGATAATGTAAGTAGCGGCTTTTTACGGAGCGGCAGATTAGGGGTTAATAATAATATGCAGGGGTCAGCGATAGCGGGGGCGGCAGATTAGGGGTTAATAAGTGTAAGGTTAGGGGTATTTAGACTCGGGGTACATGTTAGGGTGTTAGGTGCAGACGTAGGAAGTGTTTCCCCATAGCAAACAATGGGGCTGCGTTAGGAGCTGAACGCGGCTTTTTTGCAGGTGTTAGGTTTTTTTCAGCTCAAACAGCCCCATTGTTTCGTATGGGAGAATCGTGCACGAGCACGTTTTTGAGGCTGGCCGCTGGCGTAAGCAACTCTCTATACCAGAAGCTGCATTAAAAATGCTCTACGCTCCTTTTTTGGAGCCTAACGCAGCCTTTATGTGGACTCTCAATACCAGAGTTATTTTTATGGTGCGGCCAGAAAAAAGCCGGCGTTAGATTTTCGGGTCGTTACCGACAAAACTCCAAATCTAGCCGTATGTTTTGTCTAAGCGGGGGGTTTTCTGAATTTTTTATCCTTTCTCCAGGGTGGTCTGGAGAAGGATTTGTCAGTCAGTACCCTGAAGGGTCAGTTTTCTGTATTGTCTTTTTTGCTACATAAGCATCTGGTGGACGTGCCAGATGTGCAATCTTTTTGTCAGACACTGGTCTACATCAGGCCTGTGTTTAAGTCGGTTGCTCCCCCTTAGGGTTTTTCCCTTGTTCTTAAAGTTTTGCAGTAGGCTCTGTTTGAGCCTTTACTTTCCAAAGATATTAAGTTATTTTGGAAGGTTTTGTTTCTCATTGCTATCTTTTCTGCTTGGAGAGTCTCTGAGCTCTCAGTTTTGCATTGTGATTCGCCTTATCTTATCTTTCATGCAGTTAAGGCGGTTATTCGTACTAGTTAGGTTTTCTCCCTAAATGGTTTTGGATAGATATATTAATCAGAAAATTGTTGTTCCTTCTCTGTGTCCTTATCTTTCTTCTCATAAGGAACATTAGTTGCACAACTTTGCTGGCTTTTATTTTCTATCTACAGGTGACTAAGGATTGTCGACAGTTTGCTGTTTGTTTCTCTGGGAAACATAAAGGTCAGGGAGCTTCAGCTACTTCTCGTTCTCTTTGGTTGAGTAGTATAATGCGTTTGGTTTATGAGACTGCTGGACAGCAGCCTCCTGAGAGAATTTCAGCTCATTTCACTAGGGCTGCCCCTTCTTCTTGGGCTTTCAAGAAGGAAGTTTCTGTAGAACAGATTTGCAAGGCTGCAACTTGGTCCCCTCTGCATACTTTTTCCAAATTTTATATTTTTGTCTCAGCTGAGGCTTCTTTTGGGAGAAAGGTTCTTCATGCAGTGGTGCCTTCTGTTTAGGTTACCTGTCTTGTCCCTCCCTAATCATCTGTGTCCTCTAGCTTGAGTATTGGTTCCCACTAGTAATTGATGATTCCGTGGACTCACCATATCTTAGGAAAGAAAACATAATTTATGCTTACCTGATAAATTTATTTATTTCCGGATATGGTGAGTCCACGGCCCACCCTTTATTTTAAGACATTTATTTTTAACTTAAACCTCAGGCACCTCTACATCTTTGTGTTATCTTCTTTTTCCATTTTCTTTTCGGCTGAATGACTGGAGGTTATGGGTAAGGGAAGTGACATATATAGCAGCTTTGCCGTGGTGCTCTTTGCCTCCTCCTGCTGGCCAGGAGTGATATTCCCATTAGTAATTGATGATTCCGTGGACTCACCATATCCGGAAATAAATAAATGTATCAGGTAAGCATAAATTATGTTTTTGCTTTTTTTTTTATACTATTATATGAAACATTCAAAAAACAATAGCTACAGAATAATATACTTATGGGCTAAAATGACAGCAGCAGATGAAGTGCCCCAATAATTTTGACATCTAAATAAGATTAAAGATACCCTGAATATGATAGACTCTTAATATTTATGCTTACTAGGAGAAGCCAAAATGACATCAAATGATTAAAAATTCCAAACATTTTGATTTCTGAATAAGGAACTAAAATCACATCTACAGGGTAAATGTTTTAAACAGTTTAACATATGAAGGAGATAGAAACTCCAAATATATGTGCTAACCCCCCCATTTGTTTGTACTTGCATGTACCCTGGATAATTCTATTAGTCACTCACACATTTCTTAAAAAAAGCTCTTAAATCTATACATGATGATATGGTATTACTGGGAGTACATGATGCATGGCGACAGCTTTTTCCTGCAGTTAGAGATTACACTTATTTTTCAGCACCTTACCAGACGCACACACCTGTATAGACTACATTTTAGTAGATCACGTCACAATGTCCCTCTTATCAGATGCTAGGATTCTTCCAATCATCTGGTCAGATCATTCGGCAGTACTTTACAAAATAACCTGGGCACTCACCCCACTGAGACCATTCCAATGGTGACTTGACGATACTTTACTAAAAAACAATTTTTTTTACAGACCAGATAGACCATCTCTTGATGGAATTTTTCCAGATTAATGAAACTCCAGAAATAAATCAATTAATTTTGTGGGAGACACACAAATGTTTTATACGTGGAGAACTGATCAAATAAAAATCCACACAAACTAAAGAGAATAGAATAGTCTATAATGGTCTGACGGCCCAACTGGCCTACTGGGATAGAAAACACAAATTATTCCCAAAAGACACACTAACCAAAACTAATCTAGACCAAGTAACCTTCTCCACAGTGAAGCCCAAGCCCAGGCTTTTAAACTGCAGCAAAAATATTTTATAGAAGGTAGCAAACCAGGTAGGCTACTGGCAAGAGCTTTAAAAGTTAAACAAACAGCTAATTACATCCCACAAATACTAAACCCACCTAACAACGTAATAGCAGATTCTATTGGGATTGGAGCAAGTTTTCGTAGCTTCTATGCTAAGTTGTATAACCTTTCCCCTAACAGAGACAAAGCTGACCATATGCTTAATTGTGAATCATATCTACAAGACGTAACTCTTCCTACTTTATCACAGAACCATACTGACCAACTTGAACAACCATTTACTGCCAAAGAAATTGAAACAGCTATAGACTCATTAAAATCGAGTAAAAGCCCTGGCCCTGACGGCTTTACTGGTAGTTATTATAAGAAAAAACACATTTTAATCCCCCACCTCCTTGCCATCTTTAATTACATAGATCAGGGCAACACTTTGCCCTCCTCAATGCTGGAAGCCACTGTGACAGTGATCCCTAAACCAAATAAGGAACCGACCATTATATCCAACAACAGGCCTATATCTCTTCTAAATATAGATTTAAAAATTTACTTTAAGGTTTTAGCCAATAGGTTAAATAACTTTCTCCCTCTACTTATACACCCGGACCAAGTGGGTTTTGTGCCGCGGAGAGAGGCAAAGGATAATACGGTGAAGGTTCTTCATCTTCTCCAATATGCTAAATTACATAATCTTCCTATTGTTTTACTTTCAACTGACACAGAAAAAGCCTTTGACAGATTAGACTGGACTTTCCTTAAACTGACTTTAAGAAAATTTGGCCTACCAGATAGCTTTATACATCGAATCTTTGCACTATATTTATCCCCCACAGCCAGAATAAAAGCAAACATAATTCTATCTACCGCTTTCCAAATTTCAAATGGAACCTGACAGGGTTGTCCTCTGTCACCCCTTTTATTTGTGTTATTAATGGAGGTTTTAGCGACAGTGCTTCGGCAAAACCCTGACGTGCAGGGACTTAAACTAAATGACTCTCATCACAAGCTAGTTCTCTATGCGGACAACTTATTACTTACACTGACTTCCCCCAGATCATCTCTCTCCACGGCACAGACAGTGCTCACGGAATACGGAAAAGTATCTAGTTACTCTATCAATTTAAACAAATCTGAAATTCTCCCACTTAATATTCCGGAAGGAGAGATACTACACCTACAACAACAGACTCCATATTCATTCCAGAAATGGTCCTTGAAATATTTAGGGATACACATTTCCGCTTGCCCTCATCAATTAGTAGAACTAAATTAAACTCCCTCTTGCACACCCTAACTAGAGAGACCTCCGATTGGTTAAATAAACATATCTCATGGATAGGACGAATTGGCGTAGTTAAGATTACCCTACTCCTCAAGTTTCTTTATGTGTTCCAGACCCACCCCATCCCACTCCCAGATCCAAATATACCTAAACTACAAAATATGATTAATGCATATATCTGGAAAAAGAAACCGTCTCAGATATCTAGAGCTACACTATACCTCTCAAAACAGAATGGCGGCTTGGGGGTTCCAGATATGGCTAAATACAGGGCCTTTGTATTTCTATGTAGAATCCTAGACTGGTGCACCTATACAGTAGAGGACCATAGATTGTGGGTAAACCTTGAACATGCCATCACAAGGGCCCCTCAGTTGAGCACACTGTGCTGGCAACCACCATTCAATCACCTAAACGCTATCAAAGACTATCCAATGATCAAAGAATCATTAGAGATATGGAATGACTTAATACGAAAATACCCTCATCTATCCTCGACCCCCTCACCGCTGACGACAATCTTCTCAAACCCGGATTTCTTGATAGGACTTCCACTGACACCTGCAACACCGACTAACCTTCAAAATCTACTACCACATTATACCATAATTGAAGGAGACAAACTACTCCCCAAACACCACTTTACATCCCGAGACATTCCTCAGTTTTCACAATGGCTTAGGTATTTGCAACTGAAACACTTCTATGACACCCATAAACATAAAGACCTGATCACTAGGGACCGTACACCATTTGAAAAACTATGCAGTTTAGATTCCCCACCACCACCACATGCTATATTAACTCTTTACTCTTTACTGATTACACCACTCACAATCATGCAAACCACCATGATTGCCTCATGGCATAAAGAATTACCATACACACCTGATGAAGAAGAATGGATCACGATATTTCATAGAACAAGTAGAGCTGCCCATTCGACTTCACTCCAGGAAGCCAATTATAAGTTTTTACTTAGATGGTACCTCACACCACAGCGCTTGAAATATATTTTTCCACAAGCCTCTGATAGATGCTGGCGTAAATGTACAGAGAAAGGAACACCATATCTCTTATGGTGGACGTGTCCAAAATAGAATTTTTGGCAAGACATACACAACACTATACAGGAAATATTGGGGTTTGAATTTAATTTAGACCCTCTGATTTTTCTGTTTCACGCCATACCCAAACTACCCTCTAGACAACATGCTGCCCTCCCTTTTACAAATTGCTATTTGTAGTGCCAAACAAATAGTACCAAGAGTTTGGAAGTCAGAATCTACCCCGACCCTAAATATGTGGGTCACTCAGATGAACACTAATCTGAAACTAGAAAGATATTTTTATTATACAATTGATAAGTTAGACTTTTATGCTGAAATTTTGTTTTATTGGGAAACATACTATCTAGCTAAGGTTGATAAAAATGAAAAGGATCAAAGTAATAGTTAGACCAAAATTCAACCACCCACCCTGACGATAAGAGTAGATAGGTTGGAGGACCTTGAAGTTGGCCATGTTGGGCCTCTATATTGAGAGACTTATATGGGGATGTGTACACATGAATAATGCATATATTTAAATTCCTGTGAATGATGTATACCTAAAGTATTTGTCTGTTACACTTATTATTTGATTGAGCCAATACAGGCTCCTAGTCTCTAAAAATGGACAGATTATGGACTTCGATCTCATGCACCGATTCCATAGATGAAACCACAGTCCCTGAATGCCCTGGAAATGACCATGAACCAAGTTTTATCATTGTAAAGCTGTAGATAAGATGTGTACCTGTACTATGTGAAAACAATTTTAGACACTCTGGAGGCACAATTGTTTGCTGAGGATTTCTGTCATATTGTTAATTGATATATTTCAATAAAAATAATATTGGGGAAAAAAATTAAACTTTCATTATTTAGATAGAGCATGCAATTTTAATACTTCCATTAACAAAATGTGCACAGTCATTTTATTTTTACACTTTTTGAGTCACCATCTCCTACTGAGCATGTGCAGAAATTCACAGAATATACTGTACGTATATGCATTTGTGATTGGTTGATGGCTCTCACATGATGCAGGAGGAGTGGAAATAGACATAACTGAAATTTGTCATAAAACAATCTACTCATTTGAAGTTAAGACTAAGTGCTATTGCATTGTCTTTATCATACATTTGTTGATTATGCAAATCTACTCTATTTACTGGTCCTTTAAGATAACCATTTGTACTAGGGTTGCACCGAAACCATTTTTTTATGACCGAGTACAAGTACCGATACTTGTTTTCAAATACTCACCGATACCAATTACCGATATTTTTTTTTTTTAATGTCTTGTGACAGTTTACCAAGCGCAATACAGACTAATTATTTAAGATTCCTTCTTTAGAATTATAAAGGACTGTAATTCAAAAGACATTATGAAATAATAAAACAGTTTTTTTTGTCACAAAGTTCACTGAACATGTTTATAAATAAAAAATATTACAATAAAATATTACATTTAAAGGGGTGATGCAATTGGGTTGTAGGGCTGTTATATAACATAAATCTGACATTTGTATGGAGATTTGACTCTAAGTTGAACAGTCTAACACTTTTCACACTACTGCATGGGGCAGAAAGATATTTTTGGGCCATTTTAGCCAGAGCTGGAAATCTGTTTATTAACTGCCCAGTACTTCAGGGGTTTATCTGAACGAGGTACAGTGATCTCTCCTACAATAATACAAATAACAGCAATTTGTATTGGCAGAACAGTAGTAAACAATTTTTTGTTTAGTCTCCACTCCAGTTTAAAATGAAATGGGAACATGCAGTTTGAAAAAACACCACAAGATAGCAATATGGGTAGGAAGTGGAGGTATTGGTTTAAGTATCGGTGCATTTGCATGAGTACAAGTACTCATGCAAATACTTGGTATCGGTACCGATACCGATACTAGTATCGGTATCGGTGCAACCCTAATTTGTACTATAGGTCTCATAGCCTGGGTAAGTGGGATAAGCAATGGATTGTTATAAAGTGGAATTTTAAACCAATATCTAGGGGTATAGTTATTATAGTGCGAGCGGACATGATACATTGTAGCGTATCATGTCCGCTGCACATTCTTGTGAACTGATGGTGCAATGCCGCCCCCTGCAGATTCACGGCCAATCGGCTGCTAGCAGGGGTGTCAATCAGCCCGATCGTATTCGATCGGGTTGATTTCTGTCCGCGGCCTCAGAGCAGGTGGACAAGTTATGGAGCAGAGTGTCTTTAGACCGCTGCTTTATAACTTCTGAGCTTGATAAACAGAGCTTGATAAATCGGCCCCCAAGAGTCAACCTTTAGGCTATAAAACCCATGTAAAATTAAAGGGAAATAGAACAAAATGGGTTTAATCTAACAACATCTCCAACAACTCAGTAGTTCAAGTCGTCTCAATAAACATACAGCAGTGTTATCCAAAATTGTATGCAAGTTCTATATACTAAGACATTAGCTACACACATAGCGCACTGCCCTGGCTGCTAATAGTGTAACATCCTTTAACAAACATGCGCTTGTATAAGAGCGATAATAAAAAGCACATGCCTTTTAAGGAAAACGTAATTATTAAAAGTATGACATATACCATAATCAGTAATAATTATAAAACTGTCAATTACAAAATATCAGGGGCAGATAAGGCTGTAATATGAGGATTATTGCATGCTGAACTTTTATTTTATTTTTTAAATAGTCCCAGACAACATAAGTAAATATATCTAATTGCAAAACTTATGAACAATACATTTCGTTAGAAAATTGCTTGCATTAAGGGACTATTTTACTTATTCATGTGTTCTTTGTTCCTAAAAAAAAAGCTGTCATAATATTTCATAAGGTTTCAATTCTTCAAATTAACTTTTGTACTTTAAAACACCTACCAATGTCCTACTGGTGTTTCACACCAAAAATATTTTTCCTGCCCATACATTTTTGAAATTAATAAATGTGTTCAATACACTAGAAGCAAAATCCTATAATTTGGTCCTGCTTAATATGTTTGAGTACACTTTCAGTTAACCTATAATGGGCCAGATTATGAGTGGAGCACTATTTAGTGCTTTCGCTAGCGTGCTAACTGTGTTAGAAGTAAGCCTTTTGCATGTGTCAAGTTGAACTCATATTACAAGTTAAAGGTAAAAAGTTTTTGCTCTTGCGCTAACCAGATGCGTGCAAAAAGCCAAACTTAGAATATTGCGTGTGCGATAACCTATTCCCCCATAGAAGTCAATGAAGCAAAAAAACTAACACCCTGCTTGCCTGCTAACCCGAACGCATATTCTCAAGTGTGCTAACCCGACATGAAAATATGAATAAATATATTCTATTGGTTCATAAATGCATTTCCATCTTAATATGAGGAGAGTCCACAGCTTCATTCCTTACTTGTGGGAATACAGAGCCTGGCCACTAGGAGGAGGCAAAAACACCCTAGCCAAAGGCTTAAATACCTCCCCTACTCCCCTCATCCCCCAGTCATCCTTTGCCTTTCGTCACAGGAGGATGGCAGAGAAGTGTCGGAAGATTCAGAGTAGTCTCTTATGGAGGGTAATACTCTTCGCTATAGGACTGGAGTTTAAAGTAGTCTTGTCAGCCTCTCAGTGAGAGCATTGATGAATGTTAGGGTCTAGAGATGCAGGGAGAGTCTTTCTGCAAAACCATCCAGACTTGTATTGACAACTCCTAAGCAATCAGTGTTGACAAGTCTCACCGCCTGCTTCTTTCACTCAAGTTCATGTCAGGTGCGATGCTACAAGACTGTCAAATTTGAGAAGCTATGTGTCTGTTCCATGGCGATGATTCCGGTAAGATTGTTTCATTTTATCTCATATGATAACGTAAGAAGTCAGGGTCACAGTGTGACTCCTTTATCTGTATGGAATCAAGGGTTAATATCTCTGGAAGGGGATTATTGAACAGGGGGGATTTATGCATGATTTACTTTATTATGTTTTATGCTATGACATGTGTGAGATGAGGCTCTGGCAGATGTGTGAACATTCAGGTTTTACTTTCATTTTGGATAACTGCACAGCCTGTCAATTTGGCGCACTTTCTTCCTGAAGCAGGGGCGGTCCTGCATGGCACTCCATGTGACCGGGTGTGGCCTCATTGACGTCTTCTTTACTGACCATGCAGTTTACAGGAGACAAAGTGGTTTCTCTGTGGGGCCTGGGTCATAGGAGGTGGTGAGTGCCCCGGCCATTAGGGGTATAAAGGTGCCATTTCTTTTTTCTGTAGTCCATCCTACAAGCACAAGCTATGTAGGACTCTGTTTTAGAGGGTACTTTAACCAAATCTAATACCTGTTTTAATTGTGAGGAGGCTACGGTATACCCACCTGCCCAATTAAAAATATGCCTTGATAAAGTAGTTATATCTAAAAAGAACAAGATGTTTAGTACCACTGAGCCGTCCACCTCTGAGGGGTCTCCGTCCCATGAGGTGTGTTCCCTGCAATCATCTCCTATTACACATGCATATCCCCATTGCACTACTAATCCTCCTTCTAGAGGGGCCCTGTTACCGCCAGACTTTTCTGAACAGTTGCAAACGGCAGTGTCTGCGGCCTTTAGTGCTTTACCTCGCCCTGCTAAGCACAAGCGAAAGGTTAAATATTGCTATCCTTCCCAGGGGTCATCTACTAACTTGTTGGATTTATCTGGTATTAGATTATTCGCTGATGAAGACGCCTCTGATACTTCAGAGGAGGCTCTTTCTGGGACGGAATTGGCTGCCTCTAAGACTCCGGCTGCAGAGGAACCAGACTTTAGATTTAGAATAGAGCACCTACGCTTTCTGTTAAAGGAAATGTTGGCTACGTTAGAGGTTCCTTAACCCAAGTTACCAGAGGAATCTTCTATTCCTAAGCTTGATAAGGTTTACAGGACAGGGTGGTGCCACAAACTTTCCTGGTTCCTCTAAAGATGGCAAATATTATTAAGAATGAATGGGAAAGACTGGGATCCTCTTTTTCCCCTTCATCCTTTAAGAAATTGTTCCTGGTCCCTGACTCCCAATAAGAGTTGTGTGGGTCTGTCCCTAAAGTGGATGGAGCTATCTCCACGCTTGCTAAGCGCACCACTATCCCGCTTGAGGATAGTTCGTCTAAGGAGCCCATGGATAAGAAGCTAGAAAGTCTATTAAGAAAGATGTTTCAGCACACAGGATTTTTATTTCAGCCGGTAGCGGCAGTGGCTGGAGCTGCTACCTATTGGTGTGACTCCCTGTCGGAGATGATCGAGGTGGAAACTCCCCTCGATGAGATCTAGGAAAGAATTAAAGCCTTGAGGGTTGCTAATTCATTTATTTGTGATGCAAATATGCAGATTATCCGCTTGAATGCCAAGACATCATGCTTTTCTGTTCTAGCCCATAGGGCTCTATGGTTGAAGTCTTGGTCAGCTGACATGACTTCCAAATCTAGATTACTTTCCCTTGCATTTAAGGGAAAAGTTCTTTTTGGTCCAGGACTGGACTCTATCATATCCACTGTCACTGGGGGCAAGGGTGCCTTTTTACCACAGGATAAGAAGAATAAAGCTAAAGGACAGTGTCTTAATTTTCATCCCTTTCATTCAGATAAATCCCAACGTCAGTAGCCTTCTGCAAAGTGTGATCAGTCCAAGGGAATTTGGAAACTAGCTCAATCTTTGGAACAAATCCAAGCTGAACAAAAAGCCTGCTGAGACAAAATCAGCATGAAGGGGCGGCCCCTGATCCGTCACCGGATCGTGTGAGGGGTAGACTATCTCTCTTTGTGGAGGCTTTACTGGGAAACGTGCAAGACCCTTGGGTTCTGGAGGTGGTTGCCCAGGGTTACAGGATAGGTTTCAAATCTCATCCACCCAGGGGCAGATTCCTCTTATCAAACCTGTCTTTAAGACCAGAAAAACTAAACGCCTTTCTAGGATGCTTGAGGGATCTCTCCTCCCTAGCCATGAAGGAAGTATCTTGGATTCTGGATTGGGCGGAGGCCCACAACTGCTCGCTGTCAGCAAACCACATTCTGGGTGTGGATAACTGGAAAGCAGACTTTCTCAGCAGACAATTGTTTCATCCGGGGGAATGGTCTCTCCATCCCGAGGTATTTGCAGAGATTTGCAACAGATGGGGATGCCGGAGATAGATCTCATGGCGTCCAGACTCAATACCAAGTTACCCAGATACGGGTCACGGTCCAAGGATCCCCAGACAGAACTGATATATGCCCTAGCAGTGCCTTGGGGATTTAACCTAGTTTACATATTTCCACCATTACCACTTCTACCTCGGGTAGTGGCCCGCATCAAGCAGGAGCAAGTTTTGACTATTTTAATTGCTTTGCTGTGGCCGTGCAGGATGTGGTTTGAGGACCTGGTGGGGATGTCATCATCTCCTCCATGGAGGTTACCCTGTCGCAGGGATCTGCTGGAACAGGGTCCTTGTGTTCACCAAAATCTAGATACTTTGAGGCTGACTGCATGGAGATTGAACGCTTAGTCCTAGCCAAGAGAGGTTTTTCTTAGAGAGTGATTGATACTCTCATTCAAGCTGGAAAGCCGGTCATCCGTCACATCTACCATAAGTTGTGAAGGACCTACTTATTCTGGTGTGAAGAACGTGGATTACCCTGGCATAAGGTCAGGGTATCCAGGATTTTGTCCTTTCTTCAAGACAGTTTGGAGAAGGGGCTTGCAGCTAGTTCCTTAAAGGGACAGATTTTCTACTCTATTGGTGTTATTATACAAGAGGCTCGCTGAGCTTCCTGATATTCAGTCTTTTGTTCAGGCTCTGTCTAGAATCAGGCCTGTGTTTAGACATTCTGCTCCTCCTTGGAGTTTAAATTTGGTTCTTAAGGTTTTGCAGAGGGCTCAGTTTGAGCCCATGCATTTGGTTGACATTAGGGTTAGTGTCTTGGAAGGTTCTTTTTCTATTGGCGATTGATTCGGCACGCAGATTCTCTGAGATGGCGGCCTTGCAATGTGAGCCCCCTTACCTAGTTTTTCATGCTGATAAGGTGATTCTTCGCACTGGGTTTGGTTTTCTCCATAAGGTGGTGTCTGATCGCAACATCAATCAGGATATCGTGGTTCCTTCATTGTTTCCTAATCCTTCTTCTTCGAAGGAAAGATTACTTCATAATTTGGATGTGGTTCGGGCTTTGAAATTCTATCTTCAGGCTACGAAAGATTTTAGACAGACTTAGGCAATGTTTGTTGTCTATTCTGGGAAGCGCAGAGGGCAGAAGGCTTCTTCCACTTCCCTATCTTTTTGGTTGAGGAGCATCATCCGCTTAGCATATGAAACAGTGAGACATAAGCCTCCTCAGAGGATTGCGGCTCATTCAACTAGAGCTGTGGCTTATTCTTCGGCCTTCAAAAATGAGGCCTCTATGGAGCAGATTTGTAGGGCGGCTACCTGGTCCTCCTTACATACTTTTTCAAAGTTTTACAAATTTGATGTTTTTGCTTCGGCTGAAGCAGCTTTTGGGAGGAAGGTTTTACAGGCTGTGGTGCCCTCAGAATAGGGTCCACCTCTCTTTTACCCTCTCGTTTTCATTCAGTGTCCTCTAGAGCTATATGTTTCTCATAAATAAAGAATGAAGCCGTGGACTCTCCTTATATTAAGATGAAAAACTTAAATTATGCTTACCAGATAATTTCATTCCATCTGTATGAGGAGAGCCCACGGCCCTCGCTCGTTTTTCTCCGTTGGGTGGACAAATTTATTTTTTGCTCTTCTGGCACCTTTTTATACCCTGATATTTCTCCTACTATTTCTTGTTCCCTCGGCAGAATGACTGGGGGACAAGGGGAGTGGGGTAGGTATTTAAGCCTTTGGCTGGGGTGTCTTTGCCTCCTCCTGGTGGCCAGGATGTGTATTCCCACAAGTAAGGAATGAAGCCGTGGACTCTCCTCATACAGATGGAAAGGAAATTATCTGGTAAGCATAATTTATGTTATTTATACATATATCTGATGGCATTTTGGTACAATATATATTTATACCTATCTATCTATATATATACACTGTGTGTATATATATATATATATATATATATATATACATATATATATAAATATATATATATAATGTATAGATATATACATATATATATATAGGAATATCGATTTATAAATACTTAGAACACATCCCCTACGTCCAGAACATTGCAACGTGAAATATTTACAGTAAATACAAAGTATAACAATTAACTATGAATATTGCATAAATATGATTTTACCTGTTTTCATCTACTTGACAGCAAAGGGCTCCAATGCACTTTTATATACATATATATATATATATATATATATATATATATATATATATATATATATATATATATATATATATATATATATATATATATATAAATATATATATATATATATATATATATATATATAAATATATATATATATATATATATATATATATATATATATATATATATATATATATATATATATATATATATATATATATATATATATATATATACTAAATTAGTGGTAGGTGGATGGAAAAATTGCAAACAAGCCAAGTGTTGAAGTGAAGAGAATACTCAAACACTTCCTCAAAAGGAAAACAATTTCCTTTAAATTATTACAGTAAATATTATTGGTGCAGACCCATTAAATCACTATTAACAACAATAACAAAGAAGAAAATGGCATAAAATAATGACATTTGAAAAGACTGGGAATACAGCACTCTTTTAGAAAAAACAAAACACTTGTAGAAATGTACTAATGAAAAGTGGTTTATTGTGCAGCCCGCAGGTCCAGACCAGGCCAGACCCAACTCGGCAAAGGCAATTAAGATAGAAAACCAAAAACAAAATATTCAGACATGTTTAAAAAAACCTTAATCAAAAGTGATAAACAATTGATATAAACAAAGGGCCGGCCCATGTATAAACTATGCAGGATGGAGCTAGAGAAAATTGTTTATATAGCTAAATCAAGTGCTGCAAATGGGAAGGTTGTTCACTGGTGTACATCAGACCTATATAAGGTTTTAGTGGAAACTGAGACATCCATAGAGTGAATCCCTGACATTCCAAAATGCAATCTTTGTCATACATAATACATAGATGTTAAACAAAAAAACAGCTTCAGGCATGACAGGGTAAGGATACACAGCACAGAAATGACTATCACATGTATATCATTATCAAGCAAATCAGTGGTATGTTCCTTTAAGAGACTTATAATACTTTACAGTCCTCAGACTGATACCAATATAGCTGATACAAAGTCCCAAGGAGAAATGGCCAGTAAGTTAGGTGCTCAATAACCAGGTAAAGAGCAGGTTGTTATTTTGTATATAGTTGCCAACAGTATGCAGATGTAAACTCGTAGTAAGGAAAACAGTTGGTTTGTAAGTAAAGTCACTCAGCAGATTTGAGAGCATGCATGTAGCGGGCAGGCGAGTTAGTGCAGCATCAAGTATCAGATGATACGAAAGCAAGCAAGCCAAGATGAAATAAGAGTAGTAAGTACTTGTGCCCCCACTTATGCATGTCTACATCTGGGACTGTGGGAAAGGGAAGAAGTCTTCCAAAAACAAGCCTTCAATGAACATGTTCAACTTTGGTTGCGCTATGTGGACGACGTCTTACTAATTTGGGATGGCTCAGAGAATGAATTACGGAGTTTTGTTTCAGAACTCAATGTAAACAATAGGAACATTGTCCTGACCCTCAACTTTAGTACGACGGATTTGTCCTTTCTTGATGTACATATAAAAATTGAAAGAGATATTCTTGTAACTGAGAACTTTAAAAAGGAAACTGCCACCAATAGCCTTCTTGAGGCACATAGTCATCATCCCGAGCATCTAAAGAGAGGCATGCCAAAAGGACAATTCCTGCGTTTACGCAGGAATTGTTCTTCCACCTCAAAATTCAATGAACATGCCTCCTTAATGGATAAACGTTTCAGAGCAAGAGGCTATTCAAAGAGGGTAGTGGCTAATGCTAGAAGTTTTGCACAGAAGACAGAAAGAAGTGATTTACTACTCCCAAAAACAAGAGAGAAAGACAACAAAATTAGAATGATTACAGAATATAACTGTCATTGGGACCATTTAAGAGGTATACTCAAAAAGAACTGGAGTATTCTCTTAAATTATGAAAATATTGCCAAGGAGATAGGAGAAGTACCACTGATTACAGCAAGAAGAGCCCCCAATTTGAAAGACAAATTAGTGAACAGTAAATTTGTCTCTCCCCAAAAGAATTGGTTGTCTAGACAAAAGCAGGTAGGCAACTATCCCTGTAAAAGATGTGTGGCCTGAAAATTTATGTTGCAGACCAAAGTCTTTTCAGTAAAAGAGGATAGAATTTATAAGTTGAAATACTTCTTTAACTGTAATACAGAAGGTGTCATTTACCTTCTTTCTTGCTCTTGTCCTTGTTTTTATGTCGGCAAAACGAGACGGATTCTGAAAGACAGAATCCTGGAACACAGGGACGACATTAAAAACAAAATACAAACTAGCAGTGTTGCTAGACACTTCGAAAGTCATCATAACAGCATACCTGACTGTATGAGAGTGACAGGCATCGACAAGGGAATCACCAATGGGAGATGGGGAAATAATGATAAAATTCTCCTGCAGAAAGAATGCAGGTGGATTTATAACCTCTCTACTATTGGACAAGGTGGTTTAAATGAGAAGCTGGATATGGGAAGCTTTCTTTAGACTTCTTTAGCTAGCTTTGGCCCCTTTAAATATTTCCCTTTCATCCAAAGGTCCATAATTTTGCTTTTATAACCTAACCACCAGCGTATCTGGTTCATTGTGACATATTGAATGTTGATTGTATATACGTGTATATATTAATTTTATTTACATTTTTTCTATATTATTTTGTATGCTTTGTTCTTTCACCTCCGAATATGGGCGTTATTTGTATCTAGCTATAAATTAGCACCTATGACGTGCTAAGAAACATGCCCTGAGGAAGCCCCGTTCTCCTAATGACGTGGGGTGAAACACGTGTTGGCGTCTTTGCGTAGCCGACTCACGTAGCGTCCATGCTGGTTGTTGGAGCTTGCTGCTGAACTTAGCAGCGTGACAGAGAATTCAAGCATTGGCTTTCACTGGTGTGCTATGGTGCCCTAAATGGAAGGTATATGAGCATGCTGCAAAGGTAAAACCGATAATATTCGGAAAACAGCGGATGAATGTTGATCGTCCTAAGTAAAGAAATTGTGAGAAAGAGGTGCCTAAAGTGACCGGAAGACCTAACAAGGTTGCAGGTTTTAATGACGACCGCAGTGGAAGGGTGCAGTTGACAGAGGGGTACTTTATCGATAAGCTTGTATCCTCCTGTACCCTTACTACTCTTATTTCAGCTTGGCTTGCTTGCTTTTGTATCGTCTGATACTTGATGCTGCACTAACTCGCCTGCCCGCTACATGCATGCTCTCAAATCTGCTGAGTGACTTTACTTACAAACCAACTGTTTTCCTTACTACGAGTTTACATCTGCATACTGTTGGCAACTATATACAAAATAACAACCTGCTCTTTACCTGGTTATTGAGCACCTAATTTACTGGCCATTTCTCCTTGGGACTTTGTATCAGCTATATTGGTATCAGTCTGAGGACTGTATAGTATTATAAGTCTCTTAAAGGAACATACCACCGATATATTTGCTTGATAATGATATACATGTGATAGTCATTTCTGTGCTGTGTATCCTTACCCTGTCATGCCTGAAGCTGGTTTTTTGTTTAACATCTATGTATTATGTATGACAAGGATTGCATTTTGGAATGTCAGGTATTCACTCTATGGATGTGTCAGTTTCCACTAAAACCTTATATAGGTCTGATGTACACCAGTGAACAACCTTCCCATTTGCAGCACTTGATTTAGCTATATAAACAATTTTCTCTAGCTCCATCCTGCATGGTTTATACATGGGCCGGCCCTTTGTTTATATCAATTGTTTATCACTTTTGATTAAGGTTTTTTGATACATGTCGGAATATTTTGGTTTTGGTTTTGGTTTTGGTTTATTGTGCGGGCTGCACAATAAACCACTTTTCATTAGTAAATTTCTACAAGTGTTTTGTTTTTTTCTAAAAGAGTGCTGTATTCCCAGTCTTTTCAAATGTCATTATGTTATGCCATTTTTCTTCTTTGATATTGTTGTTAAAATATATATATATGTATTTATGTGTTCATATGTGTATATTGTCTGTAAATACATGCACACATAAATACATATGTACACATATATATAAATATATATACTGTATATATATTTACTATATATATTTACTATCTATATATATATATATATATATATATATATATATATATATATATATATATATATATTTAGACATGTATATGTATGTATTTCTATGTTAAAGCCCTTTGCCTGTCTTTTTTTTTCTAACACCGGAGACCTCATATCTTTGAGCCTTTATAACTTTTGTGTGCAATATTTTTTTTAATAATTTTTATTATATAGTGTTATGAGTGTAACCGTACTTTGTAATATATTTTTTATATGTTTTGTGAGACTTTTATGTTTCACAAAACAGTTAACCAGGGTGCTGAGGACGCGCTATCCCGACAAGCACTTAAGCGATTGCCTTTACTTTCAACTTGTAATAAGAGAGCAATTTAACCTGCGTGCAAACGTGAAAACCTGATATCGCTCTCGCACAAACAATACGGCACCACTCATAATCTGGGCCAATATCAATTAGTGACATGTGCAATTAACAATTTCTTTTTATGTTACAATTAAAATGGTTTCAACATACAAACACTTAAAAGGATATGTTATCCAAATGCTGAATCACTAAAAATTGATGCTGCATATTTATAAAAAAAAAAAGCTGACTAGATAACGTTACAAGAACATGTCTATGTAAAAAGAAAGATTTGTTATGTCAAAATTTCCTGCACAGCCACATCCCATTGTAAAGAAACTTCAAGCGTACAATCAGTGGCGGTTCTAGACAAATTTTACTTGGTGGGCCAAGGTGGGGCCAGTGTTTAATCAGGGGGGCACATTAAAAAACGGAAACAGATGATATATATATATATATATATATATATATGTGTGTATAAATGTATATATATTTATCATTTGTGTGTGTATGCATGTATATATATATATATATATATATATATATATATATATATATATATGTATGTGTATATATGTATGTATGTATATATATCTATATATATACATACACAGACATCCCAAATCTCCCTGAAGTTCAGGGAGTCTCCCTGATTGTAATAGCGCCTCCCTGATGCCAGCAAATGGAATGCAATTTCCCTGAACCTCCAAGTGCCATGATCCATTGTGGCCCAAATCTGGAAAAGTGTTTCTTTAAGGAATGCCTTTAGTTGCTGGGACGTTATAAAACCCTCAAAGCATACATCAGTAACCAAAAAGCCCCCACTGATTCTAATAAAATAAAACACAAATACTACCTTATTTACTGCACGTAATTAAACTTTGTATTCTAAAAGATTTGAGCATTCAACAAGCGTACGATCACTGGAAAATAGGTTTGTTGTATGTGGTTGTGCAATAATGCTACTTTTTTTTTAATGTGACTTTAGTGGGAAGCTTATTTAATGATACGTCTCTATCTTATTTAGGGTTTCAAGGTGTCCAATATATAATGGGGGGGCGGGGGCTACAGCAGTAGCGGGAGAAGCCACCTCCCTGAAATTAGTTTTTGCAGGTTGGGATGTTACACACACACACACATATATATACACACATGCATTCACATATATATACACACACACACTCATATATATATATATATATATATATATATATATATATATATATATATATATATATATATATATATATATATATAAACAGTCATTGGTGGTACAGCACTCTCAGTAACATATTTGAAATAAATCTTCTGCCCAGGGTGCACTTAAAAAATATGTATATACTTTTGAAAAAGAGAAAGGCACTCACCGGGTCTTTTTGAATAACAATTTCTTTTAATGTAGTGATGTTTCGGGTTTTACCCCGTTTTCAAACCAACAGCAAACATACATACAGTGTTAACCAAACTTATATACAGACCTATTACCTGCCCCCACAGCTACTCGTGTCCAAACCGGAACCCATAGCAATCACGTGGTCAATCACCACATCCTGTATTGCCATGGGAACCAGACGCCACAGAGTAGCCGATAGTGCCTTAAAAACAAACATTAAGAACAGGGAAACATGTTAAAACATATAAATATACACTTTTTCAAACAAATATCAGCACATAGCAAATGAGTTATAACAGCTCATTCATTGGCGAAGTCGTAATATCCACAGTGTTAACAAACGCCCAGTTTAAGGCTCCACCAATCACATACGAGCATTGAGGCAGCGCCCATAATCATGTAAACAACTGTGAGTAAAACCGAACATCGGCAATGTGGATACAATTGTTATCATAATATTGATACACCATTGCATACAAATCAGTTAGCTCATAATAAAACATAAAGCTGCAAGTATATTTAACACTTCAATGGTTCCAATTTGATTTCGCATCTAACAAGACCAAAAACAATAACAAAGCATAACAGAAAAATTCAGCATATTATTCAGCACTCGCTAATGGGTTCTATTGTATAGATTTATATACCATCGTATTGTCAAAGCTTCCTCAATATGAGTTGTGCAGATAAATGTTAATAATTAATATCAAAAGATATATTAGAACAAATTCCAGTCAAACTAATATTTAGAATAAAGAGTAAAATCATCCTCAATTAAACTGTCATGTATTGGGATGAAAAGGTTTAAGGAGGGAACTCATGAGAATTCAACAATACTAAATATATTATCAACTCCCCGACCAAACTATATTACATGTTATTAATC
The DNA here is from genome assembly GCF_027579735.1 of Bombina bombina. Classification (NCBI taxonomy): domain Eukaryota; kingdom Metazoa; phylum Chordata; class Amphibia; order Anura; family Bombinatoridae; genus Bombina; species Bombina bombina. Next base: position 1,220,564,088 of record NC_069499.1, read on the forward strand.
TGAAGCTGAACACAAAATGCAAATCCAATACTCTAAATTAATGTAGTTAAATATGCTGAATGGTATAAATATGTGTAGAAATTATACCAGAAAAAATATATTTCTAGTAGTAAGATATCATTAGATAGATGCTTCAAATTTTTTTTTAACCAAATGAGGAATAATTATATGCAGAATCCAACATTTTGAGATTAGTCTAAGATGTGTGAACATTATATTAATACACTGGTGATTACTGTCTATAATGGATCATGGCCTCTCATCATTAAGAATCCTTACATACAATAAATCATAGACTCTCATAAGAAACAGTGCCAATCCAGGTGGACATTAAGGCCTTGTGGTGCCATAGTGCCCAATTCATGAATCCATCTTGTTTCCCGTTGTAACAACATTTTAGCACGGTCACCACCCCTGACAGGTTTTGGTATATGATCGATAATTATATACTTTAAATCTGATACTTTATGGTTAGCCTGCGCAAAGTGTCTGGCCACAGGCTGGTCTGATGTGCCTTTCTTGATGGCAGTTCTAATAGCCGATTGGTGGTTTGCCATCCTTGTTCAGAGGTCGTCTATAGTCTTTCCAACGTAAAATAATCCACACACACAGTGTAAGAGATATATTATATACTGTATGGTACAGGTTACTCTATGTTTTTTTTTTTCTTTTCATTGTCAAAGCTTTATTAAGAAAAAATAATAACAGTACATACATCGAAAGGTATGGGTTACAAAAGAAAATTTAGCATTTCGCAGGCAACAGTGGAGTGTCCATATTTATACAGGTCTGAGTTTTAAAATCAAACATCAATTCACATAATGCCTGGTAGTTTAAAGAGGATTCTTAGTATAATGTCCACCACTGGTTACAAAGTCCCACGAGTATGTACTCGAACTTATAATATGTGACAAGAACAATATGTTATTTATATGCAGTCTAGAAGATAATATGAGCTCGGCCTGGACTTTACTACACACTACCACGTCGAGTATATTCTACCAAAGGAGTAGAAGAAGAGAAAGAGAAAAAAGGGAAGGAAAAAAAGAGAGGAGAGGGGGGAGGTAGAGAAGAGAGAGAAAATAAAAAGGGGGGAAAGAGAAAAAGTGGGGGGAGGGGGGGGGAGGGGAGGTGAAAGGGGTGAAAGGGGTAAGGGGAGGGGAGGTGATACTGATGGGTTCCCTATTGAGGGGGTTCCAAAGCAAAGCCTCTAAGTCCAGCAAGAGTTGATAATACCTCCTCACCGGGTGTCTTCCTATGCGCTAGGTCGTAAGTTAGAGATCACTGGTCTCCACCTCTCCAACATATATTCGTGCGTTTCTATTTTGTCATCTCTCATATATCTAAATCTTTCTAATTGTAAAAGTCTATCAACCTGAGACGCCCAGTCCATTACTGTAGGGATGTAGGTTACTCTATGTTTTATCACGTATCTCCTGTTGGAATATGGATGCTGAAAGATTTTTCCAGTAGACAGACCTCCACAGGTAGTGCATCCCAGATATATATACTGTGTATATATGTATATATATATATATATACACACACATATACATACACACACCATACATACACATATATACACATACACACACACAACCATACACATATATACATACATACATACACAAACATATAGACACATAAATACATACACATATATATATATTAACACACACACACACACAAATACATACACACACATATACACACATACACACACATACATACATATACACACATACATACATACATACATACATGCATACACATACATACATGCACACACATATACACATATACACACACACAGAGAATGGAGGAGAGACCGGAAGGGGAGGAAGCACGGCGATCCAGTGCTGCAGCTCAGGTGGGACAGAGCCGCTCTCCCTGTAATTACACAGGCAATTTCCTAGGCAGCCGCACACCAGACACCCCGGCTGCCGGATTTCAGCACACTTAGTGCAGCCTGTTACCAGCCCCCCGGATATTCAGGGGCTGCACCATATCCCCGGTTCACGTTCTTGGTGACTAAGAGGCCTTTCACCCGGGCCTGTCTGGGCAACATTACCCAACTCCTGACCCGACTGGGTGTGAGCAAAGATTACCGCTGGACGCCGGACCAACACATGATACAAGAGGATTCCACTACACGCCGGCAATTTCTCCAGGGCGAACGCGCTGCTGGACCGGGAAAAAGGCTCTGACCGGTGTTCCTGTCTGGAGTGGGACCGGTAAGAGAGTCACGCCTGGCAACTAGTTCGACTATACCCACAACCAACCTATGCTTTCCGGTGAGCGGAAATACGCACAGCACATACAGCCTGGTCCTGTATGAGAGGCCCGCTCTCGGAAATTTCTACACCGGGGCCTATATAGGTCACCGCTCATAAGGTCTGCTTACAGATACCCTGGAAGTACCTAAGAGTAGCCCCAACGGACCAAGCCTTCTCTGCCCGGACCAAATTGATTCACCTAAAAGCAGCTATATCTTCAGTGTCTATTGTCCGGGCCGGATCCTGAATACTGATTGTAATCGGAGTTGCCTGCACTCAGCTGGATTACAGTTAGCCTGCTATCGTAGAAGGCACACAAAGTGATGCTGTCAACGTACTGGTAAGGTTGTCAAAGACTAAAATTATATGACCCTGCTTGCTTCAACATGTTTCTGACATTTGACTAAGGATATATAATTTTAAACTTCACAAACCACCCAAGCTTGCTAAATTAATAACGCTGGACACTCTGCCTACTTCCTTTATGCTTTTTGCGCTCCACTCTGCACTATTAAGGCTTAAATTAAAATACTGGCAGGCTTGTGACTTTGGACAACTTGCTACCGCATATGTGAATGTTGCTACTAAAATTTCTACCCTTCTGCTTGACATAAGCTCATGTATAATTAGCTGAACTCTTGCTTGCTGGACACTAAGCCCCCTCCTCACGGGCCTGACTTAAGACTTTTTTTGCTCATTTTTTTTTTGCCTTTTTCTTCTATTTTTCTTGTTGAGTTTGCTTTTCTTCTTTTCTTTTTTTTTTTTTTTTTCTTGCAGGTTGTTTTTTTTGTTATACCATAGCATCTCGATTGTTGTTAGCTGCAGATTGTAGCTGGCTTTTTTTTTTTTTTTTTTGTAATTTTTTCTTTAATTTTAGCTCAGTTTTTCATTTTTTTTCACTTATTTTTGAGCCTGCAACTAACGCAGGCCCTAACACATGGCTACAACCTAGCAAGGGAGACAGTCTTAATAAGATAACCTAAGGTATAAAATGTACTTGCTGGTCTGTTGCTATTTTTTTTAAGCTCCTATGGTCCAACCTTGATTACCTTGTTACTCTGAGATTGTTTTTGTTTTTCTGCCTCCCTACTATTACTTGTCATTTTGGATTTAAAAGAACCCTACTTACCTGGATAAATATACTACTCACCTATTATAGACCTGGTTACAGGAGCTGAAAGGTCCTTATACACCCCCCATTAAACAAAATTGATTGAATTATCCCCTCACTTTTTCACCACTAATAAATAACACCCATTAGATCTACCTCCACATCCACAGCATCTATAATATACTATCACTGTTTTTTTTTTTTTTTTGCAACACATCACTTCTTTTCTTTTTTTTTTTTTTGTGTTACACCTACACTATCACTATATGGATAAATGTATTACTAATCACAAATTAAACACTCTAGTTATGCCACCCAAAACAAGAGATAAAAAGTCCAGGACTAGTACAGACAATTTAGTAAATGTAACACCACCAAGTAACATGGCAGACATAGTTAGGGAGCCTCAAGACATAGTCAAGCAAATTTCAGATCTTATGATCCCCCAATTTGACTATCTCAAAGCCGAGATTGCAAACCTTACTACTGAGGTAAAGCTTTTCACAAATAGGTTAGACGACTTAGAACAGCGCACTTCAGATCTAGAAGATACAAATGCACAGCAAGCAACTACTATACGAGAACAAGCAACACAACTGGCTAATGTCCAGTGCAAACTGAATGAGCTCGAAGACCGGAATAGACGTAACAATATCAGAATAATTGGTCTACCTGAGACCGCAGATTTCACCGATCTCATTCAGTTTGTATCAAGGACATTACCACTGGCACTGGGTATAGACCTTAACATCCTCCCGCTGGCAGTTGAAAGGGCACACCGTATAGGGCCATTAAAAAATCTATCTGACGGCTCATACAAGAGCAGACCAATAATTGCAAGATTCCTGAACTTTCAGGACAAGCTCAAAGTCATGCAGCTCTATAAAAAAAGAATCCCCTTTTCAATCCAAGATAAGTCAATACTTATTTTTCAAGACTTTTCGTCTGAAACAATGATTCAGCGTAAAGAGATGACACCCCTCTGTTCCAAACTCATTGCTAGTGGCATTAAGGCTACTGTTGTATACCCAGCCAAAATAAGAATATTTTCGGAAAGCGAACCCATGACTATGAGCGACCCCAGGGAGGTCAGAGAATTTGCACATAAAAAAGGTATTACCCTGTAAAGATAGAAAACATATTGTATATTGATTTATGTTATTTATAATTATAATTATGATGCTGATAGGTGGCAATGTTAACCCAGCCGAGGGTTTTCTTTTCTTTTCCCTTTTTTTTTTTTTTTTCTTTCCTCTGCTTTCCGTTTTCTCTTACCCTCGCGTGCTTTCCCCCTCACAACACGCTACTGGACATACCCCCACGACATAGGTTCAAATAAGACCCCATCTTAATTTAGCTTCGTGGAACGTTGGTGGCATTACGTCACCGCAAAAACGAAAAAAAATCTTATCACAACTTAAACGCTATAAGCCAGATATAGTCTTCCTACAGGAGACTCACCTGAGGGAAGCGGAACTTTTGAAACTTAAGATGGGATGGGTAGGGGAGGTCAAAGGGACTTCATGTCAGAATAGGAAGAAGGGGGTTGCATTCCTTATTAATAAAAATCTCCAATATAAGATAATAGATCTAGTATTGGACCCAGAGGATAGATATATGATCCTACAAATCTTAATCAACGGTATAGTCTTCAACCTATGTAATCTTTATGCCCCCAATAAAATAGACCGAGCATTCTGGGACAAATTACAGACCCTTCTCTTTAATTTATACGCAAAGAACCTTGTTATAGCTGGCGATTTTAATTTAACTATATTCCCGACGCTAGATAGACTTAAACCAGCCCTAAATAGAAACAGTAAACAAGAATCAAAAATATTTAAAAATTTTATGAATTTCCTTCATATGAAAGATATATGGAGGATACAGAACCCTGACATAAGGCATTTCACATGCGAGTCACACTCATATCAAACAATGTCAAGGATAGACTATTTTCTTGTAGCTGAAAATATGCTGGGGCTAGACATGTTAGCAGACATAAAAGAGGTGGTTATTTCAGATCATGCGATCCTCACTTTAAAGATCACATTAAGGAATACACCAGAAGGCACTATTAACAGGCTATTCTTCCCTAGATATTTGTCGGAGAATGTTAAGTTTAAAGCATGGTTGAGATTAAAATGGCAGGAATTTTTTGAAATAAATTTTTCCCCGTCTATTCAGGCAGAAACCTTGTGGGAATCTTTTAAAGCCGTAATCAGGGGGGAAATTAAGGCCTACCTAGTAATTCAAAAAAAGATCATGACAAAGAATGATATACATTTAGCGAACCAATTGCGCAACGCCTATAACTCATATGTTAGTGATCCCTCACAAAAATTTTGGCAGATCTACCAACACCGTAAAAAGGAAAGAGAAACCTTCCTTACACAAAGGGCTGCATTAGACACCCTTAGAACTAGATCATTCTTTTATAGACATGGGGGGAAAGCTGGGAAACTCTTAGCAGGCCTTACTAAAGTCAAAAATAAGAAAGTCATGATTGAGGCTCTTATTACTCCTTCAGGTAGAATTACTAAACCTAATGAAATTACTAATTATGTTTCAGAATACTTTCAAGAGCTCTATGCAAAAGACAAAACAGATCAGGCTGCTAAATATAAATTCTGGCAAAATATTCAAACTCCAAAACTAAATATAGATCAACAAGAGGCGCTAAACGCCCCTATTACCCATAATGAAGTAATTAAGGCAATAAAAAAAACAGCAACAAATAAAGCAGCAGGCCCCGACCAGATTCCCATAGAGCTCTATAAAATTCTGTCAGAAGATATAGTACAGACACTAGTACTACTTTTTAACAGTTACTACTCCGATGCAAAACCCCCCTCTAGATATTTCTCAGCCTCGCAAATAGTTCTAATTCTAAAAAAAAATAAAGACCCGGAACTGATCAGCTCATATAGGCCCATCTCTCTTTTAAACAGTGATAACAAAATATTAATGAGCATACTTGCTGAAAGACTTAAGCTATTAAGAGGCCCCCTCATACATAAAGATCAGGTTGGTTTTATGCCTGGGCGGAATGCAACACGTAATCTGAGGAGGCTTCAATTGATATTAAATAAATTTTTCTCAGAAAAGAACGGTCCATTAGAACCACCTGATGCTGCAATAATATCAATTGATGCCGAGAAGGCCTTCGACTCCATTTCCTGGGATCATCTATTTTCCACTCTTCCCAGGTATGGAGTCGAGGGTACCTTTCTAAACTTTGTCAAATTAATCTATAAATCCGCTAACACCTCTATTTTGATTAATAATTCTCATACCTCGAATTTCCCACTTCTTAAAGGCTCGAGACAGGGCTGTCCACTCTCCCCCTACCTTTTTAACTTAGCGCTTGAACCTTTAGTAATATATATAAGAAAAGAAATAGAGGGGATCAAAATAGGGAAGAGGAGAATTACCACTTTACTGTACGCCGACGACCTTTTAGTTTTGACAGCCAATACAGCGAGTAATATACCAATATTAACACAGATTCTCCAAGAATTTAGCAGTTTCTCTGGGTATAAAGTTAATATGCTAAAATCAGAGCACTTCTGGCTCAAAAAACTCAAAGACTCGGCGCAGGCATATTACTTTAAGGAAGCAAATTCCACTTTTGTTTATCTGGGGATAACGTTGTCACTGGATAGTAAGGAATGGTATGACTTAAATTATAAGCCAATTATTACTAAAATTAAACGTGATCTAGGAAATTGGGCCAAATTCTACCTTACGTTATCTGGCAAAATTAATTTGTTTAAAATGGTGACGTTCCCCAAAATTTTACATCTGATGCAAAATCTCCCAATTATAATAAAACAAGCAGACATAAAAATAATCAAGCACCTAATCACACAATTCATATGGGATGGGAAAAGAAAGGCCATTGCATATAATAAACTAGTATTACCCAGACATGACGGGGGATTAGCATTGCCAGATATAGAGTGTTATAATCTAGTGTGTATTTCTAAAATAGCTCTGGACTGGCTAACAGGGCCAGATTATTACACAGATTTAGCCACAGAAGAAGCGTCTGTTCAGCCATATTCCTTGAAGGCCTTGCTTCATTGTATCCCTGATAAATGTCCAAGGAAAATTAAGAAGATGCCAGTTATCTATAATGTAATTCAGGCCTGGTATAAATTATCTAAAAAGTTAAATTGTTCTCATCGTTATTCTAAACTTCTGACTATAACAGGTAACCCAAACTTCACACCAGCTTTAAACTCGAAAATCTTCAATGATTGGGCAAAAAAGGGTTTAAGATATATAGAACAGTTAAGGGATCCCGCTACTGGAGTTTGCCGATCAATGCAAGAGTTAATCGTAGAATATGGAATCTCTAATAAGGATTTCTTTTCCTTTTTTCAGATACGGAACTTCTTACAGGTCCTGTTACAGGACACACGAGAGGTCACAATTTCCGAAATAGTAGAGCCCGCATTTATACTTTTTAAAGCAGGGAAATATAACATAACTACATTATACAAACTAGCTTTGAATCAGAGAGGCTTGGATAATGTTAATAAATTAGCAGTCTGGTGGAAAGTTTCAGTTGATACCATACATAAAAGCTATAGGCGTGCAGATGCATCAACACTTGCTGCTGCATGGAGAGAATCACATACGAAAATCATCAACCACATTTATATCACAGCGCATATGAAAGCATCGTGGGGTAACTTAGGTTCTCTTTGTCCTAAATGTAGACAAGCTAAAGCGGATATAATTCATTACTTTTGGGGATGCCCCAAGGTCAGGAAATTTTGGAATAAGATTAATTTTTGGACAAATAAAATTAATAAAGCACACGTACAATTAAATGAAGATCATATTTTTTTCTTTATAGATTTCCACAAAGAAGGATTGAATAAATACTTAACATATTTAAATACGGTAATAATGACAGCTAGGCTGTTGATCCTTAAATATTGGAAATCGTTTAAAGCTCCTACTCTCTCAGAATTTATTCAAAAACTTAAAAACCAACTCATAATGGAACAAATGGATACCTCGATAAATTCGGAGGCACAAGTTAAACACTTTCTAACCAAATGGAAGAATGTAATTAACAGTATGCCTAAAGAAATCCAACTGATACTTATTTCACCCTTTAGAGGTACAGAATCTTTAGAATTGGCCCTATTGAGTAATGATTTTCCGGATCTACAGCCGAATTAATGCTATTTCACCGGAAGTTTATTAGTGGCCTGAGTGATGGGGGGAAGCAACTCGAGGGAAAGTCAAATTTTGTCAATTTTTTTTTTTTTTTTCTCTCTCTTTCTTTCTTTCTTTTTTTCCTTTTTCTTATCTCGTTCTTCTGAGAAATTAAAATGACAAAAACTACCAACATATGGTGTGGGAACAAGTTACTATGAGAAATATAGAAATTCAGGATTCAAGTGTGAATTTATCATTTACATGACTAAATGTAAATTTGGAACCCTGTAGAAGAGCAACCTTAATTTATGTATTGCCGCTTCTTCTTTGATGATGTTATTGGTCTTCTTTGTTGTTTTTTTCTGTATGTCTCGCTTCTCATAATATTGTCTTACAAATGTGTTGGTTACAAATAAATAAAAAAAAAAAAACACACACACATATATATTATATATAATATATATATATACACATACACACATACATACATACATACACCCACACATACATACACACACACACATATATATATATATATATATATGTATATATATATATATATATACACACACACATACATACACACACTGAGTAGAAAAAAATAAAATAAAAAAGAAGTCTATGCACTTAACTAGTGCTACATAGTTCAAATAGCACATTCAATGAAAATGGTGTCAAATAATTATTTACATATATTAGAAAAATAAGGAAAACACTCCAGCAGTCATTTTAGAGTTGTGGAGGTGAGAGGGCAGACTTACATCTCTGTTCTGGCAGTGTACAGGCTAGAGAGAACATCTGCAAAACAAACCAGTGACACTTCTGGAACTCTTGTCTGCAGACTGCAGCTGTAAGACGCCCTGCCCCCACAACAACCCGGGAACTGTAGCACATCTCTGAAAGGGGAGGGGACACAAGTTTTACTTCACTTTGTTAAGCCCACCGCTTTGACTGGACAGCGTTTCAGGGACAGGGAAGCAGATAAATAGCCTTGCTCTTGTCCAGTATTTTTCAGTCAGCTCAGTGGCCAGCTCAGGGGAGCCACAGGGGGGACCAGGGACATTTTTACAGGGGCACTGGCCCCTGTGGGCCCCTGTGTAGAACCGCCCCTGCATACAATCCAGATACTTGTATCAGAATTTGCAATGGAATATGCATCTGGTACTTGCAGATCTCACAAGATCATAGTGAAATCCCATGACATAAATGGCAAAATTCTCTTTTCATCTTTAGTTCAAGGAAGTTTACTGTAGAATTTCATAATATCATAGTGAAATCCCATGAGAATATGGCAAAATTCTACAAGATCAAAGTGGAGATATTAATTTTAACATGCAAACAGTTTTAAATAAAGGAAAACCTAGGCATATATCATAGCACTTTTTCTTTCTCACATCAAGTATCAATGAGAATTTATGTTGAGTAACATATAACTTTTGTTGCAATTATAAAGATTTTATTTGTGTTTATGTTAAAAAGTGTGCAAACACTAAATAAACCTATTAACCTCTAAACCACCGACCCCCACATCGCTAACACTAAATAAACCTATTAACCTCTAATCGACTGACTCCCCCACATCGCCAACACTAAATAAACTTATTAACCTTTAAACCGCCGCCCACCCCCACATCGGCAACACTAAATAAACCTATTAACCCCTAAACCGCCATCCTCCCACATCGCCAACACTAAATAAAGTTATTGACCTCTAAACCGCCGTCCCCCGCATCGCCAACACTAAATAAAGCTATTAACCCCTAAACCGCAACCCCCCACATTGCCAACACTAAACAAAGCTATTAACTCCTAAACTGCGGCCCCCTCCACATTGCGACTCCCTAAATAAAACTATTAACCACTTCTTTGCTTATCTTCGTTTAAAAAAGGATAATCCAGCTATCCTCAAGAGGTGCGCTGCTGTGCATCAGTTCCGTTCCGGTGGGCTTGGTGCATAGGCTGCGCTCTCCAAATGAACTCCCAAAGGAATCCTAGATGTGCAAAAAGATAGAAAAAGAGGCGCCAGACCCATAAAACAGTATCGTTTGGATGGAAGGGAATATATACAAGCAAAAATCCCCCTTTCTGAGTGAATACTCACAATCGTGGCGGCACTTTCAGCGTGCCCTTCACCGCAAGTCGGGACCGTTGAGAGTCGCCCGACAGACACCCCCAGGCAGATGACGTCACCGTCAATGCTCCAATACGCTGTAGGCAGTATCGGTCTGTGAGATCTCCTTGAGCTCAGCTGGAACTGGCGGCATTCGGTATCACCATGGGAGTGTATCAACGATAAACTTATAGGCGGTCAGCAGACAGGTATTCAAAACACAGGAGCACGTAAGGTGAAAGTAAAATCTTGGTTTATTGGAGATAAAAACAAACAGCAATGCGTTTCTCGGCCACAATGCCGTTTCATCAGGCTGTATCATATCATACCATTACTCTCCTTAAATACCTTACATGCACCTGTCTAAGGGCGGTCTTACAGCTACTACCTGTCTTCCTCTCTAAATGTTAACTATTACCTGTCTGACCAATTGCTCACTTAATAGTTTACCATATGCATCCAAAGCTTAGTAATGGAAATACAAATTGAGTATAATAAAAATACTAAATACTAAAATTAAAATTGCCAATACAATAGGTTATGCTATAGATAACTTGGACATTCTCTAAATAATTAACATGAATGCAGGCTGAATAATATACAGAAATTTTTAGGAAGGATAAACAATACAATTAGTTAATTCAATAGCTTAATATAGTGCTGTACATTCTCCACATTCGAATATAACTTTTTGCTTACACATTAAATCGGTGAGGATAAAAAGCAACTCCCACATGGATACATATGTTAATAATGTGTGCATAGACACAATGCTTTAAGGACTCTCTGACTAATCTCTGTGAATTACAATCCATGCCAATGTGCACATCTGTACACATACACATGTGGAAGTGTACAAAAAGGAGACCGGCTAACCATCCGCCAATAAATCCAAAGGAGTAATAGATAAGATGCAAAAAGCGGGTTTATTTCACAGGTACAAACAGTGCATTAAAATCAAAAAAGGGCATGCAGAAAAAAGCACCAAACGGACATACTCCGTAGGTTACAGTACAGTAACAACAAACATACGCGTTTCGTGAGGGACTGCCTCACTTATTTGTTTGAGGCTAAACGTCAGTTGAGGGATGCAGAGGTATACTGCAAATTAGATTCTAACCCAACAGCAAAGTTTAGATTGAAACTTGAAAAAATTCTACATCAGGGCCAGTCCATAGGAGTAATAGCTGAAAGAAAACTTGAACAGTTTTTAATTAAAAATCCTAATGTACCCATTTTTTATTTTCTTCCTAAACTGCATAAAAATGCGACACATCCTCCTGGTAGGCCTATCATCTCTGGAGTGGGCTCCCTTTTGGAGCCCACTTCAGAACTGATAGATACCTTTCTACAACCTTTAGTGGCCCAATTAACAAGTTATATTAGGGACTCTACACAAGTTCTCAGTGCTCTACAAACTATCAATTGGAAATCTACTTATAGATTTATTACAGTGGATGTGGCCTCACTTTACACCTCCATCCCACACCAGGCAGGTCTTACATCAGTTTCTAATATTTTGGACAGAATGTCTGGTTTCTCAGAGGATCTTAAACATTTTATAATTTGGACTTTGGAATTTTTACTAACCCATAATTATTTTTTGTTTGAGGGGTCTTACTATCTGCAGAGGCGTGGAACAGCTATGGGGGCGAAATTCACCCCCTCCTATGCCAATCTCTATATGGGATGGTGGGAGCTGCTCCACGTCGATGCAGATAGTAACCCCTTTAAGAAACATATAATTTATTTTGGACGCTATATTGATGACCTGCTATTGGTGTGGGATGGAGATGAGGAGTCTGCATCTAAATTTATGGAGTATTTAAATTGCAATGATCTTAATTTGAGCTTTGTTGGATATCAGAATACAACAAGGATTGAGTTTTTGGATATTGAAGTATCAGTTGAGAATGGGTTGATTGTGACAGATTTACATAGAAAACCGACAAGTGGTAATACCATTCTTAACTATAGATCTTGTCATCCTCAACATGTACTCAAAGCTATCCCTAAGGGTCAATTCATTAGGGCAAAGAGAATTTGCTCTAGTGAAACCCTGTATAAAAAGCAGAGTGAGGATCTGTGCAGTAGACTCCAAAATAGGGGATATAATAACCAATTATTGTCAAAAACTAGACAAGTTGTAGATAGCATGCCACGTGAGTCCCTTCTGCAATACAAGAAGGGAAGTAAATTATCTTCCAGTACTTTAAATTTGCCTAATAAGGTGGTCTTCAGTACTCCATATAGCTTGGAGTACAGAAAAATCTGTGATATTGTACAAGAAAGTCTCCCAATTTTACAAACTGACCCTGTTCTGGAGAAAGTGATCTCTAGTGGTGTCAAATTTGTGTCCAGAAAGGCTAAAAGTATTCAAAATTATGTATCCCCTTCTTTTTTACCAGAAACTAAAAGAGGCACTTGGCTACCAACTAGATCTGGCTGTTTTAAATGTAGAGGCACTAGGTGCATAACCTGTGATCATATTACGGAAGGGAATGCCTTTCAATCATATAGCACAGGGAAACAATATACAATTAGATATAATCTTAATTGTAATTCAACACATATAGTGTATCTCATGACATGTAAAGGTTGCCAGGTCCAATACTTAGGAAAAACAAAAAGAAGGTTGAGGGACAGAGTATTGGAACATATCAGAGATATAAATGACCCAGATATCTTTACCTCAGTGGCCTCACATTTTAAATTTGACCATCAAGGGGATTCCTCCCTAGCATTTTTCCAGGCAATTGATCATGTGCCCTTCTCTAAGAGAGGGGGGGACAGGGAATATCAGCTAAGTAAGAAGGAGGTCAGGTGGATTTTTAACATGAACACTAGGACACCTTCTGGTTTAAATATTGAGTCAGACGTTAATCTGTTTGTATAATGCACTTCATCCTGGCATTTTAAATAATGAGACTTTTTTCATTCATTCATTTTTTCATTTATTTTTGGATTATATTTTGTTGTCTCAATATACTTTATTTTGTGGTAAGAATTTTTCATTTTATATGCACAAAATGAGTTTACATATATAATAGTCTAAATTGTATTTATATATCTCTTCCACAATGTAATTGTATAATATTGCAATCCTGTGCTAATACTGTCTATTGCAGCCTGTATATATGAGGGGTTAAAAAGTTTACATAGTAGTTAAAGTATTTAATGGAACACACCTGTTCAATTAACATAGATACCTCTCTATATAGGTTTACAGACCAGTACACAGTTTAAGCAGTGAACAAGTGAGGCAGTCCCTCACGAAACGCGTATGTTTGTTGTTACTGTACTGTAACCTACGGAGTATGTCCGTTTGGTGCTTTTTTCTGCATGCCCTTTTTTGATTTTAATGCACTGTTTGTACCTGTGAAATAAACCCGCTTTTTGCATCTTATCTATTACACCTTTGGATTTATTGGAGGATGGTTAGCCGGTCTCCTTTTTGTATGTTTCAAGTTTGCTGACGTCATTGGACCGAGACGTCTGGATCTGGCTCCTATCGGCATCCGTAGGAGTGTGAACAGTGCACACGCTGAAGACGCGCTGGACAGGATCGCTGAAGAAAGCAGCCCATCATACTGCCTGGGGGTAAGCACCGCTTGCTTTGTTTTTCTTTACATGTGGAAGTGCCTGTCGACCCTCACACATCAATTTGTGCACAAATAGAAAAAAAAAAATTCACTTTAACTAATTGATAGTAAATAAATATGTAAATACATAGATAGTGTACAAATATAATCATCTGTATGAAACCACTACTGTTCAGTGGGCCTAAATACATATTGCTAACGAAAAATGTAGAAATACACAATATTTTTATCTAGATCAACTAAATGGATAAATTTGAAGTGTAAAATACTTGGAGTTGAAAGGGGTTTTGGCACTGGTGACCATAGGTGTAACTAGATAGTGAATAGATTATACTGGCTAGTCATATATAGAATAAGATGGACAAAACTAGATATATCTAAAAATGTTGATTTGATGATATGACAACAATCCTATGATGTCTACCATGTGACCTATACTCCAACCTATATCATATGGAGGAGTCTAATTTCTCCATATGCATCTAAGTTTCCCAGGTAACCAAATGGGAGGAGACCCACTGGATACTCGATTGGCCTTAAAACGCTGCCAAATCTATATTTAGATTTAAACCATTAGGGTGAAGGCTTTTCAATGCGTGTATCCAGTAGGTCTCCCTCTGTCTAAGTCTCACCAGTCTATTGTACAAATGTGATGTGGGAATATGTTCAATGGGACAAATGCTAAAACATCCAGTTCGACCATTGTGTTTAAGATTACAGTGTCTAGGTACACTATGTTTCTTATAGTCATTTTCCATATTCCTTTTGTGTTCAGACCACCTCACACTCAATCTTCTACAAGTTCTACCTACGTACTGTACCCCACAAATGCAGGATAGTAAGTAGATAACATATTTAGATGCACAAGTTATGTGACCCATTATTGAGAACTGTTTACCTGTAATATTTGATTTAAAAGTGGTTTGTTTGTGTTTGATCCTAGCACATAGTTTACACCTTCTAATGTTGCATCTAAATGATCCCATTGGTAATAAACTCATACTATGTCGTTTGCGTGAAATTTTATTCTTAACTACTTTACTGGGGGCCAGTATTGATTTTAGGCTGGGTGCTTTTCTATAGACTATTTCAGGTTTATTGCTTAATAGATTCCCCAAAATGGGATCCTTTTTAAGAATACCCCAGTATTTATTTATAATTTGACGTATCAATTTATATTGACAATTGTATTCTGTAATGAACGGAATCGAATCTCTCATCATGTTTTGCCGTCCCTCATTAGATTTTAAGAAGTAATCTTCTCTTTTATCCTGCTTAGCTCGCTGGTATCCACTCTCTACAATATGTAATGGGTAGTGTTTTTCCTTGAATCGTTCTTTTAATATCAGACTCTGGGCCTCATAGTCCACTAATGTACTACAATTTCGGCGAATTCTTTTAAATTGGCCATACGGTACGTTACGCTTCCATTGGAAATAATGATGGCTAGTAAAGTCTAAGTAACTGTTACAGTCTACCAACTTAAAATGTGTAACACTTGTCACTTTTGAGCCTTCAAATCTCAATGATAGATCTAAAAATACTATAGTTTCATGATGAATAGAGCTTGTGAGCAATATACCCTTGTCATTTGAATTAAGATAATTCACAAAAGATTTGGCGGAATTCAGATCACCTCTCCAAAGAAAGATCATATCGTCAATCTACCGCCCATAGAACACCAGGCTCACCCCAAATGCCCCGTTATAGACATACTGTTGTTCGAAAACGCCCATAAACAAATTGGCATAACTTGGGGTGAACCATGGTACCCTTGACTTGAAGATAAAACTCATCCTGAAACACAAAATAATTGTGTCTCAGGATGAAAGATATTAACTGTAACAAAAATTCACATTGTACACTAGGTAAATATATATCATTCTGTAAAAATTCTGATGTGGCCAAAAATCCTAAGTGATGTGATATATTGGAATATAAAGATTGCACATCACATGTTATCCATAATAAATCTGGAGTGATGGTAATTTTTTCCAGTTTTTTAATCAGATCACTGGAATCCCGAATGTATGATTCTAGGCCCAAAACATGTTTCTGGAGAAAAAAATCAACATATGAGGACACATTATCGGTGAGGCTACCAATACCTGCAATGATAGGTCTTCCCGGAGGGCATGTGAGATTTTTGTGCAGTTTTGGTAAATGGTAATAAAAGGCCAAGTTTGGCTCTTTAGGTAGTAGATAATCTCTTTCTTTCTTTAATATTATATTCTCTTTGAAGGCATATTCAACAATATCTTTTAACATTGCTGTATATTGGATTGTGGGATCATAATCAAGTATAATAAGTAGTATCATCAAGAATTTTATGAGCTTCTGCAAGGTAGTCTTCTAGATTCTGCAGGACTATGGCGCCCCCCTTATCCGCCTGTCTCAGCACTATCGATTTATAATTTTTCAAACTTTCAATTGCTCTTCGCTCATTTGCATATAGATTAAATTTAGGCCTATTCGTGCCTTTATTACTGGCCTTACTTTTGGGGATTTTCTCCATTTCTTCACTTACCAATTGCCTGAATATTTCTATATGTGCATTATTTTGTAGTTGGGGGGTAAAGTTTGATTTATTTTTAAAATTGGTCCTTATATAACCATCGTATAGTTGGTCAATTAGTGTATCTGGCTCATATACTGGAAGAGGTGATTCTCTACATCTTATATCCATAGAGTCAGTGATTATCGGTATGTTATTGTCATTTTTAATTTTTTTCTCTGCAAAATATTTTTGCAAGGATAACTTCTGCGTAAACCGATTTAAATCTACAAATAAAGAAAAAATATTATGTTCATTGGTGGGGCTAAATGACAGGCCTCTACCCAGAATCCTTACTTCATCGTCACTAAGTTTATGTGACGATAGATTATGTATACCCTTTCTCAATGTCTGTAGTTTTGCCTCTTTGAGGGCTGTTCCCCTTCCTCTATGTCCTCTTGGCCGTGAGACCTTTTGCCTTTTTGGGGGGTTGTTAGAGAGACCACAGGCTCCAGATAGCTGGATATACTTTTCTGTTTCCATGCTGGCATTCGTTGGCCCTGCACTAAAAAATGGTTTGATGAATTAGTATTAGGTTGTCTTAAATCAGGATTTGCACTAGCCCCCTGGTTCTGATGATTATTATCATTATTCCCATTGGTGGAGGTTCTCTGTCTAAGTTCATGATCATCAACAACTGTAAATCGATCTCCACCATGGTTAGTAGGTTTATATGACCTTTCCTGGTTGGAAGCCTGCCTACCACCATAATGGCGACAATCCTGACCATAGTCAGGCTTCCAATTATGTTGTTGATGATTGTTATAGTGACCTTTCCTGAAGTTAGGTTCTCTATAAGGTTATCGTTGATACACTCCCATGGTGATACCGAATGCCGCCAGTTCCAGCTGAGCTCAAGGAGATCTCACAGACCGATACTGCCTACAGCGTATTGGAGCATTGACGGTGACGTCATCTGCCTGGGGGTGTCTGTCGGGCAACTCTCAAGGGTTCTTTGCTTATCTGTAGCTTAGGAGTTACCGAGTTCAAATAATTAGATTGCATAGACTTAAATGAGGTGCTACTGAGATCCCTAATGGGATTAAGCTATATAGTGCAAGTGTTCGAAAAATCTCTTACTGGTACAAATCCTTATTCACTAGGTTTGGTCAAACACATCTAATTAAACTTAAAAGATTGAAAAAATAACCAACTTAGTCAATGAGGCCTATTTATGAAATGTCTGTCGGACCTGATCCGACAGTGCGGATCAGGTCCGACAGACATCGCTGAATGCGGAGAGCCATACGCTCTCCGTATTCAGCATTGCACCAGTAGTTCTTGTGAGCTGCTGGTGCAACGCTGCCCCCTGCAGACTCGCGGCCAGTCAGCCGCCAGCAGGAGGGTGTCAATCAACCCGATTGTATTTGATCGGGTTGAATTCCGGCAATTCCTCATCAGAGCAGGCGGACAGGGGTATGGAGCAGCGGTCTTTAGACCGGTGCTTCATAACTGCTGTTTCTGGTGAGCCTGCAGGCTCGCCATAAACACGGGGCGTCAAGCTCCATTCGGAGCTTGATAGATAGGCCCCAATGTCACAAATGTATAGTGGAAATGGCAGATATTATACACTGCATGTGGTCTTGCCACAAAATCAGACAATACTGTAACAGAGTTAATTATTGGCTGAACAAATATTTAGATAATAAAATACTCATTACATGTTTTCAGGTCTTTTTCTTACATTCTGGTGGTACTAATATTGGGGAGCAAACTTTAACAAATCTTACGGCTAGATTACGAGTTTTGTCGGTAATGCTGTGCGGTGCTAACGCTTAGTTTATGCTCACCGTTCACCTACAAACAATGCTGATATTACAGGGTTTTTTTAAACCCGGCGTTATCCGCAAAAAAGTGAGCGTAGAGCAGAATTTAGCTTCACATCCCACCTCAATACCAGCGCTGCTTACGATAGCGGTGAGCTGGCTGAAGGTGCTTGTGCACAATTTCCTCATAGGAATCAATGGGGCAGTTTCGGCTGAAAAAAAAACCTAACACCTGCAAAAAAGCAGCGTTCAGCAAATAACGCAGCCCCATTGATTCCTGTGGGAAAAATATATTTATGTCTACACCTAACACCCTAACATGAACCCCGAGTCTAAACACCCCTAATATTACACTTATTAACCCCTAATCTGCCACCCCCGACATCGCCGCAACCTGCATTATATTATTATATTATATTATATGCATTATATTATTATATTATATTATTAACCCCTAATCTGCCGCTCCAGACACCGCCGCCACCTACATTATACTTATGAACCCCTAATCTGCTGCTGATTGGAACAGCCGATAAAATGCAAGCTCAATCCTATTGGCTGATTGCATCAGCCAGTAGGATTTTTCCTACCTTAATTCCTATTGGCTGATAGAATCCTATCAGCCAATCGTAATTCAAGAGACGCCATCTTTGATGACGTCATTTAAAGGAACCTTCATTCTTCAGTTGGATGTCGTTGGAAGAGGATGCTCCGCGTCGGCTGGCTTGAAGATGGACCCGCTCCGCTCCGGATGGATGAAGATAGAAGATGCTGCCTTGATGAAGACTTCTGCCCGTCTGGAGGTCCTCTTCTGCCCGGATCGGATAAAGACTTCTGGCCGTCTGGAGGTCCACTTCTGCCCGGTTGGGTGAAGATGTCTCAAGGTAGGGTGATCTTCAAGGGGGTAGTGTTAGGTTTTATTAAGGGGGGATTGGGTGAGTTTTAGAGTAGGGTTGGGTGTGTGGGTGGTGGGTTGTAATGTTGGGGGGGTATAGTAATTTTGTTTACAGGTAATAGAGCTGATTACTTTGGGGCAATGCCCCACAAAAGGCCCTTTTAAGAGCTATATGTAATTAAGTATAGGGTAGAGCTTTTTTTATTTTGGGGGGCTTTTTTTTATTTTATTAGGGGGATTAGAGTAGGTGTAATTAGTTTAAAATTCTTGTAATTATTTTATTATTTTTTGTAATTTAGTGTTTGTTTTTTTGTACTTTAGTTTATTTTATTTTATTGTAATTAGTTTAATTTAATTTAGGTAATTAGTTTATTTATAGTGTAGTGTTAGTTGTAATTGTAACTTAGGTTAGGGTTTATTTTACAGGTAAATTTGTCCTTATTTTAGCTAGGTAGTTATTAAATAGTTAATAACTATTCTACCTAGTTAAAATAAATACAAACTTGCCTGTAAAATAAAAATAAATCCTAAAATAGCTACAATGTAACTATTAGTTATATTGTAGCTATCTTAGGGTTTATTTTATAGGTAAGTATTTAGTTATTAATAGGACTAATTTAGTTAATTGTAGTTATTTTATTTCGCTTTATTTAAATTATATTTAAGTTAGGGGGGGGTTAGGTTTAGGGTTAGACTTAGATTTAGGGGTTAATACATTTAATATAGTGGTGGCGACGTTGTGGGCGGCAGATTAATGGTTAATAAATGTAGGTAGGTGTCGGCGATGTTAGGGACGGCAGATTAGGGGTTAATAAAATTAACTAGTGTTTGCGAGGGTGGCAGTTTAGGGTTAATTAGGGGTTAAAACATTTATTTAAGTGTTTGCGATGTGCGGGGGGGGCCTCGGTTTAGGGGTTAATAGGTAGTTTATGGGTGTTAGTGTACTTTTTAGCACTTTAGTTAAGAGTTTTATGTTACGGCGTTAGCCCATAAAACTCTTAACTACTGACTTTTAAATGCGGTAGGAGTCTTGACAGGAGAGGCTGTACGCTCACTTTTTCCAAGACTCGTAATACTGGCATTATGCAAGTCCCATTAAAAAGATAGGATATGCAATTGACGTAAGGGGATTTGCGGTATGCTCGAGTCGCGGAAAAAAAGTGAGCTGTACACCTGTACCTGCCAGACTCGTAATACCAGCGGGCGTTAAAAAGCAGCGTTGGGACCTCTCAACGCTACTTTTTAAGGCTAACGCAAGACTCATAATCTAGGCGTTACTATTCTGGCTGTTAGGAATCAATTATTAAGAGGATGGAAATTTTCAAAGGTCCTTACCATAGCCGAACTGATTAGTACATTAAATCTACAAATGACAATAGAAAGGCACGATATTAGACTATTTGCTGACTCACAACTCAGAGCCTTCTTTGCGAAGTGGAAAAAAATTATTATAGCTCGGCCATTATCACTTCATCACTAATTTATAGAACCGTTCAGGAAGTCTGATGCATTTATATTACTTGTATTAGAGAGTAAGTTGCCCCACCACTGGATAGATGTTAATTGGACGGCAGCTTAGTATACTACAGATGGTAATAAAAAAAAAAATTATGTAATACTTGATTTACTTATTTATTAACCGATTGATCTCTCTTTTGTTATACGTTTTTTGCTTTTCTGGTGATTTAAAAGATTAAGAAAACCAATAAAAAAAAGATTAGAAAACCCCCCAACAAACTATTAACCCCTAAACCGCGGTCCACCCACATCGCCAACACTAAATAAAGCTATTAACCTTTAAACTGCCATCCCCCACCGCAACTACCTAAATGAAACTATTAACCCCTAAACCTAGCACCCCCTAACTTAAACATAATTAAAATATACCTAAATTAAAGTTACAATATTACTAACTAGTTAAAATAAATAAAAACTTACATGTGAAACAAAAATAAAACCTGAGCTAGTTACAATATTACTATTTACTAACTACTTTAAAATAAATAAAAACTTACCTGTGAAACAAAAATAAAACCTAACCTTAAACAAAAAAAACTAACATTATTTGTTTAAAAAATAAATAAATAAAATAAAAAAACCTAACATTACTAAAAATAATAACACCTGGCATTACAAAAAAAAACTACAATTACAAAAAATAAAAAACTACCATTACAAAAATAAAATCGAAATTATCCAAAATAATAAAAAATATTCCTATTCTAGTATTCCTGTTAAAAAAAAAAACAACAACTAAACTATAAATAACTTCCAATAGCCCTTAAAATGGCCTTTTGTAGGGCATTGCCCTAAAGTTAACAGCTCTTTTGCCAATAAAATAAACCAAATACCCCCTAACATTACAACCCCCACACCACAAAATAGATAAAACCTAACTAAAAAAACCCTTAATCTACCCATTGCCCCGAAAAGGGCATTTGTATTGCCATTGCCCTTAAAAGGACATTCAGCTCTTTTCCAACCCATTAAAAAAATCCTGATTATTTATGATTGATATGAAAACAACATCAGATTTGTTTCTCCTCTAACAAAGGTGATAAACCTTCCAGGAGATCATAGTTAACAAAATATTTTATGCTTATCCCACACCCACTCTAGAGAAGACAACCAGCATAACTGTTTATCTAGAGCATCCTCATTCACGCAAGCAGCCTGTGTAGGCTGTTCATACTTTAGTAGATCTTATGCCCCACTAAATCCAAAGAGCAGCCACAGACCAACACATTTTACTTTGAGAGCCTAAAACACTGTATAGGGGCAACATCTATTACCTCAGTCAGACCTGTATCCAAGAGAATCTCTCTGGGAGCCCCTTGGTGCACCATGACAATGGGATTCAACATTGTCTATTCACCAACCCATATGCTCTGCTCAGGCAAGGTGCGCTGAGCACAAACCTCCAAATCACCAGCTTGAAAATGAATGGAAAACCCATCTACATTAGGTGACTGAACTTCATCTTAGAGCCAAGGTCCAGCTTGAAAATTCATCTGAGAGCTAAGGTCTGTGTTGAAAAGTATCCCTGGTTTAAAGTAAGTAAAGCATTGATTCCAATTCGCTTCTGGAAGTGGGTATTTAGCAGGCGTTTCTCTAGTAGATAGTAGCTGCCATCTCAAACATAATCCTCTCACTTGTGTATAAGAAGAGTGTTCTTTGATAATGTTAAGCCACCAACAGTATTGCTATTATTGTCAAATATGATATGAGGGGTAGATATATTGCAAATAAGTAGTTGTGCAGTGTCAAGCAAGATAGCACTGCTTCTCTGAAGAGTCACAAAATTACACCCAGGTCCAGAAATACTAGAAAATAAATACAGGAACTTATTATCCAAAATAACAAAATGATATTTGTTCAGATTGTAGATGGGTGTCACAAAAATCTAGAGACATTTAAAATATTAACTTGAATTAGCCACCAGCTCCCAGAATACCAACCTTTCATGGCTGTCACACTAAAGCCCCCCCCCCCCATATTTCATCAGAAATAATTACTGAATGAACATTCATTAACCAGCTCCCAGTTATGCATTGCTGCTCCCAATCCTATCTAGTTTTGCTTTTAAAGAAAAGAGAATGAAGTTAATTTAAATGTCTCATAAACTTGCATGCACTATTATAATAACCATCGGCTAGATTACGAGTTGTGCGTTAGGGTAAAAAAGCAGCGTTAAGAGGTCCTAACGCTGCTTTTTTACGCCCGCTGGTATTACGAGTCTTGCAGGTTTAGAGGCACCGCACACTTCTTTGGCCTTACCGCAAAACGACTTACGTAAACTTCGTAAACCCTTTTTTCTATGGGACTTCCATAGCTCCGGTATTACGAGTCTGTCCTGGGAGGCCAAAAAGTGAGTGGTACACCCTACCCTGTCAAAATCCCTAGCGCATTTAAAACTCAGTAGTTAAGAGTTTTATGGTATAACTCCGTCACATAAAACTCATAACTAAAGTGCTAAAAAGTACACTAAAACCCATAAACTACCTATTAACCCCTAAACTGAGGCCCTCCCGCATCGCAAACACTATAATAAAAATGTTATCCCCTAATCTACCGCTCCGGACACCGCCGCCACCTACATTATATTTATGAACCCCTAATCTGCTGCCCCCAACATCACCAACACCTACATTATATTTATTAACCCCTAATCTCCCGCCCCCAATGTCGCCGTAACCTACCTACACTTTTTAACCCCTAATCTGCCGCTCACAATGTCGCCGCCACTATAATAAACATATTAACCCCTAAACTGCCGCACTCCCCCCTTGCAAACATTAGTTAAATATTATTAACCCCTAATCTGCCATCCCTAACATCGCCGCCACCTACCTACATTTATTAACCCCTAATCTGCCGCCCCCAATGTCGCCACCACTATATTAAAGTTATTAACCCCTAAACCTAAGTCTAACCCTAAAGCTAACACCCACTAACTTAACTATAATTTAAATAAATCTAAATAAATATTCCTATCATTGACTACCTATAAAATAAACCCTAAGCTAGCTACAATATAACTAATAGTTACATTGTAGCTAGCTTAGGGTTTATTTTTATTTTACAGGCAAGTTTGTATTTATTTTAACTAGGTACAATAGTTATTAAATAGTTATTAACTATTTAATAACTACCTAGCTAAAATAAATACAAATTTACCTGTAAAATAAAACCTAACCTAAGTTACACTAACACCTAACACTACACTATAATTAAATAAATTAACTACATTAAATACAATTACCTAAATTAAATTAAATTAAATTAGCTAAAGTACAAAAACAAACAAACACTAAATTACAGAAAATAATAAACAAATTACAGATATTTTAACTAATTACACCTAATCTAATAGCCCTATTAAAATTAAAAGCCCCCACAAAATAAAAAAACCCTAGCCTAAACTAAACTACCAATAGCCCTTAAAAGGGCCTTTTGCGGGGCATTGCCCCAAAGTAATCAGCTCTTTTACCTGTAAAACAAAATACAAACAACCCCCCCAACAGTAAAACCCACCACCCACACAACCAACCCCCCAAATAAAATACTATCTAAAAAAACCTAAGCTCCCCATTGCCCTGAAAAGAGCATTTGGATGGGCATTGCCCTTAAAAGGGCAGTTAGCTCTTTTGCCGCCCAAACCCTAACCTAAAAATAAACCCCACCCAATACACCCTTAAAAAAACCTAACACTAACCCCCTGAAGATCGACTTACCGGGAGAAGTCTTCATCCAAGCCGGGCGAAGTGGTCCTCCAGACGGGCAGAAGTCTTCATCCAGATGGCATCTTCTATCTTCATCTATCCGGTGCGGAGCGGGTCCATCTTCAAAACATTCGACTCGGAGCATCTTCTTCATCCGACGACTAAAGCTGAATGAAGGTACTTTTAAGTGACGTCATCCAAGATGGCGTCCCTTAGATTCCGATTGGCTGATAGAATTCTATCAACCATTTGGAATTAAGGTAGAAAAAATTGAAGTTCAATCCTATTGGCTGATCCAATCAGCCAATAGGATTGAGCTTGCATTCTATTG
This sequence comes from Bombina bombina, assembly GCF_027579735.1. Classification (NCBI taxonomy): domain Eukaryota; kingdom Metazoa; phylum Chordata; class Amphibia; order Anura; family Bombinatoridae; genus Bombina; species Bombina bombina. Next base: position 1,220,589,133 of record NC_069499.1, read on the forward strand.
GCTGTTCCAATCAGCCAAAAGAATGTGAGCTCAATCCTATTGGCTGATTGGATCAGCCAATAGGATTGAACTTTAATTTTTTCTACCTTAATTCCGATTGGCTGATAGAATTCTATCAGCCAATCGGAATCTAAGGGACGCCATCCTGGATGACGTCACTTAAAGGTACCTTCATTCAGTAAGAAGACTCCGGGTGAAGAGGATGCTCCGCATCGGATGTCTTGAAGATGGATCCGCTCAGCGCCGGATGGATGAAGATAGAAGATGCCGTCTGGATGAAGACTTCTGCCCGTCTGGAGGACCACTTTGCCCGGCTTGGATGAAGACTTCTCCCGGCTTCGTTGAGGACTTCGGCCCGGCTTGGAAGAAGACATCTCCCGGTAAGTCGATCTTCAGGGGGTTATTGTTAGTTTTTTTTAAGGGTGTATTGGGTGGATTTTATTTATAGGTTAGGGTTTGGGCGGCAAAAGAGCTAACTGCCCTTTTAAGGGCAATGCCCATCCAAATGCCCTTTTCAGGGCAATGGGGAGCTTAGGTTTTTTAGATAGTATTTTATTTGGGGGGTTGGTTTTGTGGGTGGTGGGTTTTACTGTTGGGGAGGTTGTTTGTATTTTTTTTTACAGGTAAAAGAGCTGATTACTTTGGGGCAATGCCCCGCAAAAGGCCCTTTTAAGGGCTATTGGTAGTTTAGTTTAGGCTAGGTTTTTTTTATTTTGGGGGGGCTTTTTTTATTTTAATAGGGCTATTAGATTAGATGTAATTAGTTTATATATCTGTAATTTTTTATTATTTTCTGTAATTTAGTGTTTGTTTGTTTTTTGTACGTTAGCTAATTTAATTTAAAGGGACAGTCAACACTTCCGTTAACATTATTTGAGATAGATCAAATCAGAATCCAGTCCTCGGACAGAAATTGCAAGCGCGTGCAATTTCTATCCGAGGACTGGATTCTGATTTGATGACCATTTGAAGAAGAAGGCAGCTACGTAACGGTGGGGGGAGTCCGGCTGCCATATTTACCCGGTATTAGACAAGTTAGCGAAAGTGATTACTACAGAAGCAAGGCGGTATGGCAGAAGGGGTATAGTGCAGGCGGATCTTCAGTTCTTATATTTCTATCTCAAATAATGTTAACGGAAGTGTTGACTGTCCTTTTAATTTAGGTAATTGTATTTAATTAAGTTAATTTATTTAATTATAGTGTAAGGTTAGGTGTTATTGTAACTTAGGTTAGGTTTTATTTTACAGGTACTTTTGTATTTATTTAAGCTAAGTAGTTATTATATAGTTAATAACTATTTAATAACTATTCTACCTAGTTAAAATAAATACAAACTTTCCTGTAAAATAAAAATAAACCCTAAGCTAGATACAATGTAACTATTAGTTATATTGTAGCTATCTTAGGGTTTATTTTATAGGTAAGTATTTAGTTTTAAATAGGAATAATTTAGTTAATGATAGGAATATTTATTTAGATTTATTTAATTATATTTAAGTTAGGGGGTGTTAGGTTTAGGGTTAGACTTAGGTTTAGGGGTTAATAACTTTAATATAGTGGCAGCGACGTTGGGGGCCGCAGATTAGGGGTTAATAAATGTAGGTAGGTGGCGGCAATGTTAGGGACAGCAGATTAGGGGTTAATAATATTTAACTAATGTTTGCAAGGCGTGAGTGCAGCAGTTTAGGGGTTAATATGTTTATTATAGTGGCGTCGATGTTGGGGGCGGCAGATTAGGGGTTAAAAAGTGTAGGTAGGTTGCGGAAACATTGGGGGCGGCAGATTAGGGGTTAATAAATATAATGTAGGTGTAGGCGATGTTGGGGGCAGCAGATTAGGGGTTTATAACTATAATGTAGGTGGCGGCGGTGTCCGGAGCAGCAGATTAGGGGTTAATAATATAATGTAGGTGTCAGCGAGGTCGGAGGCAACAGATTAGGGGTTAATAAGTGTAAGATTAGGGGTGTTTAGACTCGGGGTTCATGTTAGGGTGTTAGATGTAGACATAACTTTTATTTCCCCATAGGAATCAATGGGGCTGCGTTAGGGAGCTTTACGCTGCTTTTTTGCAGGTGTTGGACTTTTTTTCAGCCGGCTCTCCCCATTGATTCCTATGGAGAAATCGTGCACGAGCACGTACGACCAGCTCACCACTGACTTAAGCAGCGCTGGTATTGGAGTGCAAAATTTTGCTCAACGCTCACTTCTTGTCTTTTAACGACGGGTTTCTGATAACTCGTAATACCAGCGCTGCAGGTAAGTGAGCGGTGAGACAAAACTGCTCATTAGCACCGCACAGCCTCTAACGCCAAACTCGTAATCTAGGTGCATGTTTACAAGTTTAATTTTGACTTTCATGCCCTTTAAAATACCAGGAAAAAATATTTTTCTTATGAACTGGAATGTCCTCCAATTTGGAAATCATTTGAAAAAGCCATGCAAAGCTCTTCAACTGAAAGAAATCACTATATTCCTTGTCTGTCCTTAAAATTTGATACGTTATTACTCACACTTTTTTTTTTTATTGATCTTTCTTATTTGAAAATCGCTCTGCTTTATGTACGACTGTCATCATTACCTGAGCTACTAGACATCTACCTCTTGTCATATTTGTCTTTATAGTATAGCATTTGTGCAGCTCTTTCTCACTAGAGAAAAGACAATTTTCTATGACAAAATGAAATGGTCTTTGTCCCAGGAAGATAAAAAGTCGCTTGCAATTTTCTCATGTGCAAGTTAACAGATGGTACCAAATAATAGACACAATAAGCTGCTGCTTCAAAACCTAATGTATGTAGACAATTTACTGGTGATTTATTCTTTTCATCTTTTACTTCCTCTAAGACAACCTCTTCCAAATGAGAAAATCTTGCAAGGTAACCCTTGACAAACTGTGTATAATGTATAAGATAACAAGACAGCCAGTGGCAATAATAAGAAATAGAAAATTACAACATGGAGGGCACTATAGTACATCAAGGTCTAGATTGCAAGTGGTGTGCTATTTAGCACTCCCACTCAAGCATTAAAGGGACATTAAACACTTTGAGATGGTAATATAAAATGATAAATTATATATAATAAAACAACTCTGCAATATACTTTCATTATTTATTTTGTCCTCTTTGCCTGTAATTCCATTCTAAAATTGTGAGCTTTTCAGTTCCTGCTAGAAATGGAAGTGCAGAACACTGTTAAATCCAGCACAACCATTGGCTGCACACTCTAGTGACCTATTTATAACTGACCCTAATTGGCCACAGCAGAGAAGGTAACACAAGTTACAACATGGCAGCTCCCAGTGTTTTATAGACACTAAAACCTTACACTTATCTTGTCACTTTTTAAACAACTATTGAAACTTTAAAAAATACATCTACATGTTACTCATGGGCTAATCTTTTCTTTGAATGCATCATTCTATCTAACGTGTATTTAGTGTTTAATGTCCCTTTAACTGGGCTAAAAGTAAGCTTGGTACTTGGTATAAAAGTAGCTTAAGTCTACTTTTATACCATTTGCTTAATTTCTCCAGTGTAATATAACAATAATTAATCAACGTGATTCTTTCCAATCTATAGATACCAATGATTCATCCAGTAAGTATATACTTTGTTTAACATCTGTTACTTCCAAAGAGGGGATTTTTCTTCTCCCACTTTTGCACTATATCATTTAGAAATGTACAGCCTTGTTCAAGCATCACAAACTTATATAGTGGGGAGGTTAAATGAGTTGTTGTACATTTATTCAGTATCTCTGAGTAGTAGTGATGAATTTGGAGAAAGGCAAAAATATCCCTTCTAGAAAGTTTAAATTCAGTAAACAGCATCTCAAACATTTAATAATATGTGTAGTCCAGCTGATTTGAGCTACAAATTGTAAACCTTTCTGAGTGAATACTGAGTGACTCGAATCAGGTAAAAAAAGGTCATATTTGGTAACATACGGCCCCCAAAATCTTTTGCTTGCGTTAATTTATTAATCAAAAAAGTTGAGGTCTATTGCCTCTCCATATAAAGGAGGAACATGCTTTATTAAATGAGATTATATCTCGCCTAATAATTTGAGGAAATATTATATATATATTTTTTTATTATTTTTTTGAGGTTTGAAGTAAGGCATACATGGGAAATATGTCAGTATAACATAATACAAATATTAGGATTCATACAGTACATGACATAACAGTTCGTTCCTGAAAAGAAATAACCTAGTATGCAAAATGAATGCCGATTGTGCTGTCTACCTCCAGGGTGATAAATGAGGCCACTTTTGGACCTCCACAATAAATGGTCAAGTTATAGGAGGTTGTTGTTAACACAGGAGACCGCTTTTGGATCTCTAATAACAGACCTCATTTTTTTTATTGTTAACATAGACTTTAGACTTAATCTAACTTGTAAATTGACATAGTAGGAACAATGAAGAAGGAACCATCAACAGGAATATGCCATAAAAATCAAATGAGCAATGAATAAACTTAAGTAATTTTATATTGTGAGTAGAGAGATTATTTATTCGTCTTTATATGACAACCCCTATCATATGGACAGTAATTAATAATGACCTAGGAACTCTAAGCTGCAGTACTATATTACAGCGGGAGAGAGTTATAGAGGGAGTGGGATAGGTTAGTGGAAAAGTTTGCCTGACAGGCCATCTGTTGCCACTATATTTAATGTGTATTATTTTTGATAAGAAGCTGGGAAGTGCTATCTCGGCTGCTGACAGCACACCCCAGTATTAGAATAATATTAAGGGACCAAATAACAACAAATGTAGCCCCGCCCTCAGGCCATGTACAAAAGAAACCCGGTATTCTAGGGGGTATTGCTGTGGGTACATATGTATTCAGTGGGGAAATTTAAGCACCTTGTACCCACTCTTCAGCGTGAACGTCTGGGTATATAAGGCTGATGTGCCGTATGGTGCGTCATAGAACTAACTATGGAGTGTGGATTTTGATGTTAAGGTCTAGTCATGTTACAACTCTAACATCTGTAATAGCCTGTCTGAGCTAAGGGGCCAAGATAGGGAAGTGACTGTCTGTTGTTGGTTTGCCCTAAGGTAATAGATGATTTAAAAGCATACTCAAGAGAAATGGCAACAGTTATATAATGCTAGAGAATAATAGGTATATAGTGATTCCCTTATCTAGGAACATAGTTAGCAAACTGGGTAGGGATACCCACTACTATATGTAAACATGAGACAACAAAGCATAGTAGCCTAGAACATCTATAGCTCACAGTAATTTTAACTTGTTAGCCGATGTATTGCCAGCGTCTGATACCCCTGGGCATAAGAAATAAAAGATATGTGCAGGGGATAGATGGGGTCTTGGATTTATAAGAGCAACCTTTGCCAAAATTAAATTTTTGATATATTCCTCAGTTAAGTTAAGGGTGGAGAGTTAATGTGGAAAAGTTCAGCTTTCTCGCTCTATGGTGTGCAGTTTACAGAGCTCTACATTAAAGCATCAGATGCTTGTACCTAGATGAAATTATAGGCTTGATCTATATTGTGTTAGTTATAAATGGCCATTATGGGGTTAGTTAATGCATTATTTTTACATAGAGGATAGGCATATTGTTACCACCAATACATATGAAAATTCAATCATATCCAGGGGACAACTGAGGCTACTGTAAATGAACATATTGATATAGATCATTGTAGTATAGAATAACTGCAGCTCAAGACATATTAAACTCATATTCAACAGGTGATATAGACAATAACCTTACAGAGAGTAAATTAGCTAAGGCGTGTATGGGTATTGTAAGGTCCTCTAAACAGCTTGAATCAAGAGACCTAGGGTATGCATGGGGTAAAATGTAATGTAGGGTAAACAAGGGCAGACTATAACTGTTAATAGAGCTTCAGACAGAAAGTCCTCATGAGCATGATAACTTGTGAATCAAATTCAGGACCGTACTTATATTGGGAGGGATATCAGTGAGCTGCAGTAGCTTATTACTATTGTTTTATTTTTACGGCCTTGACGTTCTCAACCCTGCGTCATAAGTAAGAGTCTTGGTTTACTCCTTTCCTTCATCCCACTCCATGGGGCCTAGTTATCAAGCCGTCTACTTTACCTGCCTTCGCCCGGCCCAATACGCCCGCCTAAGCTCACCTACCATCGCCGCCGCGGACCTGCAAAATTTCGCCTAAGTTATCAATAAAGCTGTCAAAAAGCCGCGCACCAAGTACGGGGCGATGAGCAGCAGACTGTGAGAATTATCACTCATCCGATCTCGCTGCTCTTCGGCTTTTTGACAGCTTTATTGACAAGCTGTCACTAAGCACCCACACTAACTAAATTGTTCTACCCCCTATACCGGCGCCCCTGGAGCCCCCCGCAACTAAATAAAGTTATCAACCCCTAAACTGCCGCTCCTAGACCCCGCCGCAACTCTTATAAATGTATTAACCCCTAAACCGCCGCTCCCGGACACCGCCGCCATCTACATTATACCTATCAACCCCTATCCTGCCCCCCCTATACCGCCGCCACCTATAATAAAGTTATTAACCCCTATCCTGCGGATCCCGGACCTCACCGCAACTAAATAAATAGTTTAACCCCTAAACCGCCGCTCCCGGACCCCGCCGCAACCTATACTAAACTTATTAACCCCTAATCTGCCCCCCCTACACCATCGCCACCTATAATAAATGTATTAACCCCTATCCTGCCCCCCCTACACCGCTGCCACTGTAATAAAATGATTAACCCCTAAACCTAAGTCTAACACTAACCCTAACACCCCCCTAACTTAAATATTAATTAAATAAATCTAAATAATATTTCTCTTATTAACTAAATTAATCCTATTTAAAACTAAATACTTACCTTTAAAATAAACCCTAATATAGCTACAATATAAATAATAATTATATTGTAGCTATCTTAGGATTTATATTTATTTTACAGGTAACTTTGTATTTATTTTAACTAGGTACAATAGCTATTAAATAGTTAATAACTATTTAATAACTACCTAGCTAAAAGAAATAAAAAAATACAAGTAAAATAAATCCTAACCTAAGTTACAATTAAACCTAACACTACACTTTCATTAAATAAATTAAATAAATTAAATACAAATGCCTACAAATAAATACAAATAAATACACTAACTAAAGTGCAAAAAATAAAAAAAGAACTGTTACAAAAAATAAAAAAATTATTTACAACCATTATAAAAATATTACAACAATTTTAAGCTAATTACACCTACTCTAAGCCCCCTAATAAAATAACAAGGGCCTTTTGCGGGGCATGCCCCAAAACAGCTCTTTTTCCTGTAAAATAAAAATACAACCCCCCCCAACATTAAAACTCACCACCCACACACCCCTACTCTAACCCACCCAAATTCATTTCATGTCTTGAAAAAGGCCTCAATAGGGGCCGAAACGCGTCGATACTGGGTAAGCACAATTCTAATTACTGTCATTTTATCTTTATGGAATACACTTTGTTATTTTATTGTTTTTAGGACACTACACCAAATAGGATTGACACTGGGACTCCACACTTAATAGGATTTACAGAAAAAAAACACTATCAGAATCATTTCTGGAGGATTGTGTTTTTTGTTTTTTGTCTTCTCCTTTTTTCAGAGGATTTGATCTTTCACCATATTTTATCATCACAATTTTCCATCATTTTTTGCAATTTTAACCATTTGTTTTATATTTTTAATATATATATATATATATATATATATATATATATATATATATATATATATATATATATATATATATATATATATGGTCACTGACTTTTGATTTTTTTTATATCTATTTGTTTTTTTTTTCATATTTTTTCACAATTTTTCACAATTCTTTACATACCACTCACATTTGATTTGGTACTTTAATTTTGTTTTTTTCATAGTTTGCATTACTTCCGCTTTTTCACTCTCAACATCTGGAGGACTAATCATTTGTGTCTGTGTGATTCTCTCAAGCATTTTCAGGATTTTACTCACAGGACACTTTCTTGGACATTCATTGGACATTTAGGAGACATAACAGATCCGGATCTCACTACCATTTTAATTGGTTTATAATTGTTTTTATGTCATTATTTGTAATAAATGTGTAACCATTTTAACACCCTAGTCCCTATTATGGGCTTTTCTGTCATTTTAATGTACTAAAGGGCTTTTAATTTTCATTTATATTATATTAAAGTCTGTTCAGTTCATTAGGCCGGATATTACCCAGCCTTTTTTAGGTGCTTTACACTTATTACTCATTAATTGATAGTTCATTTGAGACCATCTAGGAGGCCTCACATGTAAAGCATTAGGGTAACCACCTGTGGCACTTATCTATTTAACCTATCCCTCTAACCCCCCCGAACCCCCCTTAAAAAAACCAAACACTACCCCCTGAAGATCTTCCTACCTTGAGTCGTCTTCACTCAGCCGAGCCGAATTCTTCATCCAATCCGGGTGATGTCTTCATCCAAGCGGGGGCTGAAGAGGTCCATCATCTGGCTGAAGTCTTCATCCATGCGGGGGCCGAAGAGGTCCATCATCCGGCTGAAGTCTTCATCCAAGCGGGGACTGAAGAGGTCCATCATCCGGCTGAAGTCTTCTATCAAGCGGCATCTTCAATCTTCTTTCTTCCGGCTCCATCTTCATCCCGCCGATACGGAACATCCTTCCTCAACGACGAACTCCCGACGAATGAAGGTTCCTTTAAGGGATGTCATCCAAGATGGTGTCCCTCGAATTCTGATTGGCTGATAGGATTCTATCAGCCAATCGGAATTAAGGTAGGAATAATCTGATTGGCTGATGGAATCAGCCAATCAGATTCAAGTTCAATCCGATTGGCTGATCCAATTAGCCAATCAGATTGAGCTCGCATTCTATTGGCTGTTCCGATCAGTCTTCATCAAGCAGGGGCTGAAGAGGTCCATCATTCGGCTGAAGTCTTCTATCAAGCGGCATCTTCAATCTTCTTTCTTCCGGCTCCATCTTCATCCCGCCGACACGGAACATCCTTCCTCCACAACGAACTCCCGACAAATGAAGGTTCTTTTAAGGGACGTCATCCAAGATGGCGTCCCTCGAATTCCGATTAGCTGATAGGATTTTATCAGCCAATCGGAATTTGAGGGACGCCATATTGGATGACGTCCCTTAAAGGAACCTTCATTCATCGGGAGTTCGTCGTGGAGGAAGGATGTTCCGCGTCGGCGGGATGAAGATGGAGCCAGAAGAAAGAAGATTGAAGATGCCGCTTGATAGAAGACTTCAGCCGGATGGAAGACCTCTTCAGCTCCCGCTTGGATGAAGACTTCAGCCGGATGATGGACCTATCCTCTTCAGCCCCCGCTTGGATGAAGACTTCAGCCGGATGATGGACCTCTTCAGCCCCCGCTTGGATGAAGACTTTAGCCGGATGATGGACCTCTTCAGCCGCCGCTTGGATGAAGACATCGCCCGGATTGGATGAAGAATTCGGCTCGGCTGAGTGAAGACGACTCAAGGTAGGAAGATCTTCAGGGCGGTAGTGTTAGGTTTTTTTAAGGGGGGTTTGGGTGGGTTAGAGTAGGGGTGTGTGGGTGGTAGGTTTTAATGTTGGGGGGTTGTATTTTTATTTTACAGGCAAAAGAGCTGTTTTCTTTGGGGCATGCCCCGCAAAAGGCCCTTTTAAGGGCTGGTAAGGTAATAGAGCTGGTATCTTTGAAATGTAGAATAGGGTAGGGAATTTTTTTTATTTTGGGGGGCTTTGTTATTTTATTAGGGGGCTTAGAGTAGGTGTAATTAGCTTAAAATTGTTGTAATATTTTTATAATATTTGTAAATTATTTTTTTATTTTTTGTAACATTTCTTTTTTTATTTTTTGTACTTTAGATAGTGTATTTATTTGTATTTATTTGTAGGTATTTGTATTTAATTTATTTAATTTATTTAATGATAGTGTAGTCTTAGGTTTAATTGTAACTTAGGTTAGGGTTTATTTTACTTGTAATTTTGTATTTCTTTTAGCTAGGTAGTTATTAAATAGTTAATAACTATTTAATAGCTATTGTACCTAGTTAAAATAAATACAAAGTTACCTGTAAAATAAATATAAATCCTAAAATAGCTACAATGTAATTATTAATTACATTGTAGCTATCTTAGGGTTTATTTTACAGGTAAGTGTTTAGTTTTAAATAGGATTCATTTATTTAATGATAGTGTAGTGTTAGGTGTAATTGTAACTTAGGTTAGTTTTTATTTTACAGGTTAATTTCTCTTTATTTTAGCTAGGTATCTATTAAATAGTTAATAACTATTTAATAGCTATTCTACCTAGTTAAAATAAATTGAAAGTTGCCTGTAAAATAAAAATAAATCCTAAAATAGCTACAATGTAACTATTAGTTATATTGTAGCTAGTTTAGGGTTTATTTTACAGGTAAGTATTTAGCTTTAAATAGGAATAATCTAGTTAATAAGAGTTAATTTATTTTGTTAGATTTAAATTAGATTTAATTTAGGGGGGTGTTAGGGTTAGGGTTAGACTTAGCTTTAGGGGTTAATAATTTTATTATAGGTTGCGGCGGTATTGGGGGCAGTATAGGGGTTAATAAAAATATTATAGGTGGCGACGGTGTAGGGGGGGCAGATTAGTGGTTAATAAGTTTAATATAGGTGGCGGCGGGGTCCGGGAGTGGCGGTTTAGGGGTTAAACTATTTATTTCGTTGCGGCGGGGTCCGGGAGCGGCAGGATAGGGGTTAATACATTTATTAGGGGTGGCGGCGGTATAGCGGGGCAGGATAGGGGTTAATAGGTATTATGTAGGTGGCGGCGGGGGACGGGAGCGGCGGTTTAGGGGTTAACAGATTTCTTAGATTCGCGTCGGGGTCCGGGAGCGGCGGTTTAGGGGTTAAAATGTTTAATATAGGTGGCGGCGGTGTAGGGGGGGCAGATTAGGGGTGCTTAGACTCGGGGTACATGTTAGGGTGTTAGGTGTACACACTTCCCATAGGAATGAATGGGATATCGGGCAGCAGCGAACTTGAACTTTCGCTATGGTCTGACTCCCATTGATTCCTATGGGATCCGCCACCTCCAGGGCGGCGGTTTGAAAACCAGGTACGCTGGGCCGTAAAAGTGCTGAGCGTACCTGCTGGGATTTTGATAACTCCCAAAAGTAGTCAGATTGTGCCGAACTTGCGTTCGGAACATCTGGAGTGACGTAAGAATTGATCTGTGTCGGACTGAGTCCGGCGGATCGATGCTTACGTCACCAGATTCTACTTTTGCCGGTGTGTAGGCCTTGATAACTAAGGTGAATCAGCCTCGCCTCAAATACGCTGCGGAATTCCAGCGTATTTGAGGTTGACGGCTTGATAACTAGGGGCGCATGTCTCACACCTAGAAGGGTACTGTCGAGGATATGGGACTCCAAAAAAGGTGAGTGGCGTTTCCAACAATTGAATTCTTGTGGGTGACTTGAGTTCACGTAATTTATACGTGTAGATGAAGGACATATATCTCTAATTACGGAGACTCTGGTTCTAGGTGTAGTTGTGAGGAGGTAGTTAAAATCAATCTTACCCTGCTGTGGAGCAAAATCAGAGGCTGTGATGCTGGCAAATGTCCCTCTGTGCTTCTTCTGGTTATCCCGGTTTGCAGACGGTGTATCGTAAAGGTAAACAATCTCCTCTATCGGAACAAGGGAGGTTTTCCTCCACCCCACCTCCAGACTTTGGTAATGGTCTCATATCACCTGGGTTATCGTGTATTCCCATTTGTCTAGAGACTCCATTGCCCCAGTGCAATTATGTTATGAAGCTTTAGAGACAAAGTTCCTGCATTTTGCTGCTTTGAAAGAGTAGATGGTTCCTACGTTAGGATGAGAAAGGTTCGTACAGTGTCTTGCAGGGTATCACTGTACCATAACGACAAGGGCACGCTGGGTCCCTGTTGGGGGGTTGCGTTATAGGCCGCAACCCGTACAGTATTCTGGTAGACAAGATTCAGCTCCAGATCTGTAAAATAATGATATACTTCGAAAGGGCTTTCTCTGCAGTGTAATATAAATGTGCAAGTAATACTCAATGGAGTGTTAAAATTAGTTTTGTAAGCAGAGTTATGTAATGAGATGGAGCCAGGGACGTGCACTCATAGGAGGCAGGGGAGGCAGTGCCTACCCTGCCATATGTGGCCAAAGCTTAATTAAATTTTAATTAAAACAAAAAAAAAGTTACAAAACAAATATTTTCCCCCCATGTAATGTTATGGAGAGGCAGGTACAGGAACGCTTCTCTCCATTGCAGTACATGGGTCAAAGAAAAAGCTGTGCTGCAGCGCCACCTGTGTTCTGTCAATATATTAGCAGCAACAATTGGGACCAATAGGAGGCACCCCTCTTGATGCCTCCTAGCAAGTGAAGGATATATAGATTAATCAGAAGGAGGATGCAGTGTGCAGGGTCATGTGACACAACTGGAAGCTGAGGTAACCTAAGAACAGATGACACCAAGCAGAAGAGTAAAGCAGTATTCTACATCTCTTGTGATTCACAAATTGTTCAGATACAGCTCATTAACAGGGGGGGGGCAGTAAGTGAGCATAACCCAATACTGACAGGAAGTCAAAGGGTCAATTCAAATTTAAATCCATAATTTAAAACCCAGAGTTTGAAGTTAAGTGTACAGTGTCCACATTATTTAAATTAAAGTTTTTGACATTGAATATTGCTAAGCCTCCCTTTTTCATGGTTATTTGATTTAATTACGTACAAACTCCATATATGTTATGTCTGTTCAGTCAGAGGACGCAGTATCTATTTTTATTTTTCTCTGTGTCTCCATTTATTTAAAGACTGCTGTTAACTTGTAATTCACAAATCAATTGAAAGCTGTTGCATTGTGTTTTTAATATGTGCTGCTTTTATACAAGTTTATATTAATAAAAAGGAGATAATGAGTCATTTAAAAAATATATGTAATTATTGCAGTTAAATGTTTTTAGAAATAATTACACTGTAAAGTAACTGGTTAAACACATAGTCAAAGGGAGACATTTAAAATTAAACTTTCATGATTGAGGTAGAGCATGCTATTTTAATAGACTTTTCTAGTTATTTATATTTTGAGAATTAGCATCAACTGTTACTGGCCCCATGACATTAAATCAAATTAGTTTTTGAAAGGAACATGAAAGTCATAATTACATTTCCATCATTCAGATAGAAATTGCACAAAAAATAAATAAATAAACTTTCTATTTTACTTGTATTATTATGTACTTAATTCTTTTGGTGTCCTTTGTTGAAGAGCATACCTAAGTGGGATGTGCACGTGCGTTTCTTGAACACCATATTGCAGCAGCTGTGTTGGCAGTTTGATAACTTGTCCTTTGTGTAAAACTTGTATGGTAAATTATTTCTATTTTTACAATACAGTAGTGAGTAGAGAAGAGATTGTGTATCATTCTAATTGCTTAGTAACTGGCACTGTGCCACAGAATTGTGTGAGTGTGTATGTGAGCAGAGTGTGTGTGGGTGTCAGTGAGCAGAGTGTGTGTGCTTTATTCTCCAGGTAATCAATACATTTCCGATGAGCTGGTGCTTTAGTGCAGTGTTTCTCAACAATGGTCTTTTTGAGGTACATCTTTAATGATCTTATCTAAAAAGTCTTCATTATAAACTTTCTCTAAAAACCGATCTTTAAATGTTTCACCTTGTTCCAGAAAAACTGCGGCTTCACTAAAATTTCTTCTTCATCTGTGAAATTGATTTTTCGAAACATTGAGTAGCCATCTTCTAATATCTTTGTGTGAGAATATTTTTATCTTTGATGTAAATTTCTAAATCTAAAAATAAAATTGATGTTTGACTGCCTTCCCATTTTAGCTTAATATTCCAATCCATAATATTTGTCACCCATGAATTTCTTCTACATCCCCTCCAAATAAAAAATAGATGCTTAAAGGGACACTGAACCCAAATTTTTTCTTTCATGATTCATATAGAGCATGACATTTTAAGCGACTTTCTAATTTACTCCTATTATCAAATTTTCTTTATTCTCTTGGTATCTTTATTTGAAATGCAAGAATGTAAGTTTAGATGCCGGCCCATTTTTGGTGAACAACTTTCTTCCCTATAATGTAAATCTGCAGAACCTGTGTTTCAATCTGTACTGTATCCTCATTCAATCATTTTAAGACATCACATATTTCATATCACAATACAGCTCCTGCTCATGTTATTTTCGGTCTCCTACAAGTCCTTGGTTTGAAGTTTTCCAGAACTGCTGGTTGATAAGAATGTTGTAGTCTGTACTACCAGTTGCTGCCCTTCACATGATGAGCAGAAGAAGGTAAAAAAAAAAAACATATATAAGTCCTATATTTAAGAATGTTTAAAATATGTTTTAAATGTATTGATGTGTTTTTTTAAAAACAAAAAATAATTGTATTATTTTACTTAAATTGCATTGGACTATATTCATCAATAAGCATCGTAATGAGTCCCTTTGTACATTTTTACTCTTAGACATTATAGATTTACTATTAAATAAGCTTTTCTTCTTTCATTTAACTTTGTGATTTTCAATGTATTTTAAATACCTCATTTAATAACTGAGTAGGTGTTGCCATGGTTACTCTACTACTCAGCCATAATTTATTTTAATAATAACGGCTTAAGCCCCCCCCCCCCCAGCTACTTTTTCCATGCTATCAGATGAAGCTGTTATTCACACCAGCAAATTGAATTAGCTGTTTCTAGTTGAATGATATATTCGTTAACTGTAACTAACTATAAAAAAGGGATATATTTGTTTTGTGGTTTCCTTTTGTGACTCACATGAGTTCTAGCCAGATAAGCTGACACATTATTTAGAACAATATTTAAACAGTCCTCAGTTCATGTAAATTTTGTTTTATTACCTGACCTGTATACATTTTATCAATGGTTTCAAATAATTCAGTATATACCAGTTTCCAGCCAGGATTTAAAGTTAAATTGATCCCCAAATACTTAATACTTTTTGTTACTTTAAAAGGATGAGCAATCTGTCAACAGTTTTATACACCCACTTCCTCACATGTACAGAGGGCCTCAAGTACCCCCAACAGGCCAGGTTTTCATTATCGCTGAATCAGTGCACAGGTGAAGTAATCATATGATCAGTAACTCAGTGGTTACTAACTTGCCATCACCTGATTATGTCACCTGTGCACTGGTTCAGCTATCATTTAAACCTGCCCTGTTGGGGGTACTTGAGGCCCTCTGTACATGTGTTTCTCCGGCATATCATATCTAGTGCCTCACCAGCCTCTGACTTCACTGCACGTCATTGGATGGAGCAGCAAACAATTTAGCGACCTGTCATGGCCGCTGCCCAGAAGTTCGCTCCGGAATTATTACAGTTTTAATAAACATAACTAGATTGCTCATCCTTTTAAAGTAACAAAAAGTATTAAGTATTTGGGGATCAATTTAACTTTAAATCCTGGCTGGAAACTGGTATATACTGAATTATTTGAAACCATTGATAAAATGTATACAGGACAGAACTTTATACTCCTGCATGCTGCCCAGTAATTGGCTGCTATTTCATGAAGCTTGAATTTGGCTGTAATTGGCCACAGCATTTCAAAGGTGTTCTAGTAATGCAAAACAAGGCATATTTTTCTAACAAAAAGTAATTGTTAAAAGCTTTCAAAAAAATTTTTTTGCAATGTTGTAAATAATTTCTGACTCATAAATAAAAAATGACTTTAATAGTGCTGTTTCATTTGAATGGTAGGAATGGTAATAAAACAAAATTTACATGAACTGAGGACTGTTTAAATATTGTTCTAAATAATGTGTCAGCTTATCTGGCTAGAACTCATGTGAGTCACAAAAGGAAACCACAAAACAAATATATCCCTTTTTTATAGTGAGTTACAGTTAACGAATATATCATTCAACTAGAAACAGCAAATTCAATTTGCTGGTGTGAATAACAGCTTCATCTGATAGCATGGAAAAAGTAGCTGGGGGGGGGGGGGCTTAAGCCGTTATTATTAAAATAAATTATGGCTGAGTAGTAGAGTAACCATGGCAACACCTACTCAGTTATTAAATGAGGTACTTAAAATACATTGAAAATCACAAAGTTAAATGAAAGAAGAAAAGCTTATTTAATAGTAAATCTATAATGTCTAAGAGTAAAAATGTACAAAGGGACTCATTACGATGCTTATTGATGAATATAGTCCAATGCAATTTAAGTAAAATAATACAATTATTTTTTGTTTTTTTAAAAAACACATCAATACATTTAAAACATATTTTAAACATTCTTAAATATAGGACTTATATATGTTTTTTTTTTTACCTTCTTCTGCTCATCATGTGAAGGGCAGCATCTGGTAGTACAGACTACAACATTCTTATCAACCAGCAGTTCTGGAAAACTTCAAACCAAGGACTTGTAGGAGACCAAAAATAACATGAGCAGGAGCTGTATTGTGATATGAAATATGTGATGTCTTAAAATGATTGAATGAGGATACAGTACAGATTGAAACACAGGTTCTGCAGGTATACAGTATAGGGAAGAAAGTTTTTAATGAACTGTGCTTGTAAAAAATATTAATGGGGAAGAGTTTATTTAAAACAGTGACCAAAAATGGTATAATAATTACTGCACACAGAATGAGAGAATGTGCTCAACTTAATAAGAATATATCCACAAATATCTTTTATATTTCAAATGTTTTATTGATATTATAAAATAATGGTGAGAAATACTATTGCCATGCCAACATGTAAGTTTGTACATTTCGATTTTGTTCAAGTGAGATCTTAAAAGGATATGAAACCCACATTTTTTTTCTTTCATGATTCAGATAGAGCATTATAAATAACTTTCTAATTTACTTATATTATCAATGTGTCTTTGTACTCTTATTATCTATTGTTGAAAAGCAAATACTTAAGCTCAGGAGCCTTGGGAGGATATGTACGTTTACCATTCTGACCTTGGTGCAAATCTGGTGACCTATAAGCGGTACATAGACAATCTATTTTTTATTTGGAGGGGATGTAGAAGAAATTCATGGGTGACAAATATTATGGATTGGAATATTGAACTAAAATGGGAAGGCAGTCAAACATCAATTTTATTTTTAGATTTAGAAATTGACATCAAAGATGAAAATATTCTCACACAAAAATTTTAGAAGATGGCTACTCAATGTTTCGAAAAGTCAATTCCACAGATGAAGAAGAAATTTTAGTGAAGCCGCAGTTTTTCTGGAACAAGATGATACAGATGATCGTTTTTTAGAGAAAGTTTATAATGAAGACTTTTTAGATAAGATCATTAAAGATGTACCTCAAAAAGACAGAACAGAACTTTTACAATACAAACAAATTAAAAATTATATTAAATCTAATGACAATTTGAAAGGACCAATTGTCCTGGACTATAGTGCACAGAACAAGAAGTGATTAAAATGATAAATAAAAATTGAGATACCTTAAAGAAACATATTAGTTTAAAACATATTTTACCAGATAAACCTAAAATAATTTAAAAAAAAGTACCTAATAATATTAAAGACAAATTAACTTCCAGTTATATTAGAGAAGAGAGGAACACTTAGTTAAATAAAGACATCAAAGGTTTTTTTTAAAATGTGACTCATGTAAAAATTTCTCTACACAGAAAAAGACTATGGCTGATGATCAAAAGTACTGTGAAGCGGCTATATATTTAAAAGGATCTAACGTGAGAAATATTAAAAAGTGCTGACATTACTGTTTAAAGGCAGCATCGCAGAGGGGCGTTTTACTATATATCGCAATGGGTGTCGATGCTGGTGAAATATTTCAAGCAGCATCAGCACTGACATTTGCAATGTAAAGTAATGGATCCCTTTTAAATATATAGCACTCAGCCTAATAAATATAGCTATGCACCCGACATAACCCACAACCAAAAACTAAGCCTACACTACTTAACACCTAAACCGCCAATAGCCCACCGCAAAAACCTAACCTATGAACTCCTAAACTGCCAATAGCCCAACGCAATAAACTTCCTAACCTATTAACCCCTACACTGCCAATAGCCCACCTCAATAATCCCTACACTACTTAACCCCTATATCACTAATAGCCCACCACAATAACGCCTACAATACTTAACCCCTAAACCACCAATAGCCCACCGCAATAACCCTTAAACTACTTAACCCCTATACCACTAATAGCCCACTGCAATAACCCCTACACTACTTAACCCCTAAACTGCTAATAGCCCACCACAATAACCCTTAAACTACTTCACCCCTATACCACCAATAGCCCACTGCAATAAGCCCTACACTACTTAAACCCCATACTGCCAATACCCCTAACCGATATATATATATATTCCAATCTCTGAAGTACAGGTTACGAATAGGGTGTCAGCCATGTTTGTCTCGCCTTTTCAGTTGCAAGACTTACAAGACAGTGTGAGGAAATTAGTGTAGGATTAGGGAAAGTAAGGTCACAAAGGCATATTTGAAGTGTTCTGACACAGAAACCGTTTTTGGTTTCAGTGAGTACACTGTTTGTGCTGTGTAGTAACACTTCAAATACGGCCTCCCCCCATGCCTGCAGAATGTGCCGACAAGTAGCGATGTCGGCAATGTTTAGCTGACGTAGCCCTCCCCATTGTATCCTATGGGAGACACGTCGCCACTCACCGACACTTTGCTGGTCCGCCCCTTTTTAGAAAATATCTTCAGACTGATGGACTGTCAATGCTTTGAATATGTGGGTCACAGAGAGAATTTAAAGCCACTAATGGCAACGACAAAAGAATTTACGTCATTGAGCAACTAATAACCTGCCAGTCAAAGAATGTCATATATTTATTGTTTGTGAACATATTAACAACAATAAAAAGGGGTACGACCAGCATACTGCATTGGAACATTTTAAAAGGAAGCATAATCAGAATCCTAAGGATATCATTACATTTATGGGAATCAAAAATGTTATCCACTTTGAAGAGGTGGGAATGTGACCATATATATATACCGTTGTGCTCATAAGTTTACATACCCTGGCAGAATTTATGATTTCTTGGCCATTTTTTCAGAGAATAGGAATGATAACACAAAAACTTTTCTTTCACTCATGGTTCGTGTTTGGCTGAAGCCATTTATTATCAATCAACTCTTAACTCTTTTTAAATCATGACAACAGAAACTACCCAAATGACCCTGATCAAAAGTTTACATACCCCAGTTCTTAATACTATGTATTGCCCCCTTAAACATCAATGACAGCTTGAAGTCTTTTGTGGTATTTGTGGATGAGGCTCTTTATCTTCTCAGATGGTAAAGCTGCCCATTCTTCCTGGCAAAAAGCCTCTAGTTCCTGTAAATTCTTGGGCTGTCTTGCATGAACTGCACGTTTGAGATCTCCTCAGAGTGGCTCAATGATATTGAGGTCAGGAGACTGAGATGGCCACTTCAGATCCTTCACTTTATTCTGCTGTAGCCAATGAGAGGTCGACTTGGCCTTGTGTTTAGGATCATTGTCATGTTGGAATGTCCAAGTACGTCCCATGCATGGGTTCCGGGATGATGAATGCAAATTTTCCTCCAGTATTTTTTGATAACATACTGCATTTATCTTCCCATCAATTCTGTCCAAATGTTCTGTGCCTTTGTAGCTCACACATCCCCAAAACATCAGCGATCCACCTCCGTGTTTCACAGTAGGAATGGTGTACCTTTCATCATAGGCCTTGTTGACTCCTCTCCAAATGTATTGTTTGTGGTTTTGGCCAAAAAGCTAAATTTTGGTCTCATCACTCCAAATGACTTTGTGCCAGAAGGTTTGAGGCTTGTCTGTTTGGCGTATTGTAAGCGGGATACTTTGTGGCATTTGCGTAGTAATGGCTTTCTTCTGGCGACTCGACCATGCAGCCCATCTTTCTTCAAGTGCCTCCTTATTGTGCACCACATGTTTTTAGAGAGTCCTGTATTTCACCTGAAGTTATATGCGGGTTTTTCTTTGCATCCCGAACAATTTTCCTGGCAGTTGTGGCTGAAATTTGAGTTGGTCTACCTGACCGTGGTTTGGTTTCAACAGAACCCCTCATTTTCCACTTCTTGATTAGAGTTTGAACACTGCTGATTTGCATTCTCAATTCCTTGGATATCTTTTTATATCTCTTTCCTGTTTTATACAGTTCATCTACCTTTTCCCGCAGATCCTTTGACAATTCTTTTGCTTTCCCCATGACTCAGAATCCAGAAACGTCAGTGCAGCACTGGATGAAAGATGCAAGGGTCTGTCAGGAGTCCAGAAACGCATTGATCTTGTATACTCACACACTAATTACAAGCAAACAGATCACAGGTGAAGATGGTTACCTTTAATAGCCATTCAAACCACTTTATGTCAACTTGTGTGCATGTTATCAGGCCAAAATCACCAGGGTATGTAAACTTTTGATCAGGGTTATTTGGGTAGTTTCTGTTGTCATTATGATTTAAAAAGAGTAAACACAGTTGATTGATAATAAATGGCTTCAGCCAAACACTAACCATAAATAAAAGAAAAGCTTTTGTGTTATCATTCATATTCACTGAAAAATGGCCAAGAAATTGTAAATTCTGACAGGGTATGTAAACTTATGAGCACAACTGTGTGTATATATATATATATATATATATATATATATATACATGGTATATATATATATATATATATATATATATATATATATATATATAT